>NC_081180.1:183128913-183307351 GCF_029867415.1 Vicia villosa
CTTTTTTTTTTAATAATCAAGGCTATTATATATATCAAGAACCAAAAGTTCTTACAAACTTACAAAAGGCGAACCAAACCCGAAAACCCGGAAAAATTAAACACCAAATACACCTAAGAAAGATACAACATAGGATCTTTGTTGAACTCATATAAATTGTATTTGGTCCGATTAATATTCCTGATGAACGACCAACGCCACAAAAGAATCTTAATGTTCCAAACTGTGTCAAGAATATTCCAATCCTCCCCTATAAAAATAATGCTATTTCTAACATTCCAAATCGACCACACAATCGCAAACCAAATAATGCCTTCTCTACCTTTTTTCACCCTCTTTGATTTACAAAAACAAAACCAATTCATGTAACTTTCAATCAAAGATAACTCCCCTCCCAAATCAAAACCAATCCAAGAAGCCATATCCCTCCATATTAACAAAGAAGCACGACAAGAAAGAAGAAGATGAAGCTCACATAAAACACACAAAGGCAGATTAGAAAAGGAAATACCTCTTATAGCAAGTTGATCCATGGTTGGCAATCTATTGATAAAACACCTCCAACCGAAACTTTTAATCTTTTGAGGAACCAAACTATTCCAAAGAAGATAAAAAGCTTCCGAAAATTGCACCCTTGGACCAAACGGAATATGATAACTATCATACACATTATAACAACTCCTAACCGAAAAAGCACCAACCTCTTCGGCCTCCCAATTCACCGCATCCCTCTCCCCCTCTTTGATCCCAAGCCGGCGACGCTCCCTCCAACACCACCAACAAACGCCGCATCTCATCCCCCAACCCCGGAATTCCTTCTCCCCTAACACCTAAACCGCCCCACCTCCACACCTCACCTTCCCAACCACCCCATACAAGCTATAGATACAAACTTCAATTCCGAACACAAATAAGCAACCGGAAAAGCATCCTTTAAAGAACTATCATTTAACCAACAAGAGTGCCAAAAAGAAATGTGAAAACCATTTCCCACCTTAAATCTACACCTATTCACGAAAACCCCTTTCAATGAAACCGTGGTCTAACTCCAAAATATCCCGCCACCAAAAGGATTTTAAACACTTATTCTTATCCAACCTTTCCGCTTCGATGACGTGAAGGTTAATGTCTCCATACCTAGCTTTTAAAACATCATACCATAACGCTCCGCTCCTCCTAAGATCATCCATCTCCACTTTTGAAGGGAGAGCTAAGTTAAACTCCCTAATACGTCTTAAACCAAGGCCACCTCTATCAATAGGTAAGAAACAATTTTTCCAACTCACCCAATGTATTTTCTTGTTTTCCTCCCCCACCTCCCCAAAGAAACTTGCTTTGCACCCTTGATATTTCCTTTATAATTTTCTTTGGAGCCTTATAAAAAGATAACATGAAGATAGATAGACTACTAAGCACCGACTTGAGATGAGTTAATCTACCTCCAAAAGATAAAAAGCGAGCCTTCCAATCCAAGAGTCTTGATTTAATTTTGCTTAAAATGCCATTCCACGAAGAAACCCTCCTAGGATTAATTCCAATAGGTATGCCAAGAAAGACAAAATTACTATCCTCCCTCCTACAAGACAAAAAATGAGAAGCACAATCTAAAAAGTGATTACTCACATTAACGCCGATGAGCTTGCTTTTGTGATAATTAATCCCAAGACCGGAAACTAATTCAAAACCTCTCAATATCGCCTTGATCACCCAAATTTGTTTCCAAGTCCCTTCTCCAAAAAGCAAAGTATCGTCGGCGAATTGGAGAATATCCACCGAGCAAGATCTTTCCAAGTTAAAACCAACATAATCTCCCATTTCCACCACCTTAGCAACCATCCTTCTCAATCCCTCCGCAACTATGACAAAGAGAAAAGGCGAAAGAGGATCGCCTTGCCTTAACCCTTTCCTCACCTCAAATTCCTCCGTAGGACTACCGTTTACTAAAACCGACATTTTACTAGTAAATATCAACGCCTCCATCCACTTTATCCAAATAATACCAAATCCCATTCTTCTTAGCAAATATCTAAGAAAAACCCAAGAAACCTTATCGTACGCTTTTTTGAAATCTACTTTAAAAAGTAAACACCCCTTCCCTCCTCTTTTTGCCAAATCCACCACCTCGTTTGCAACCATCACTCCATCCAAAAGTTGTCTACTCGGAACAAAAGCGCTTTGACACTTCGATATCACACTCCCTAACACCTTTTTTAGTCTTGAAGCCAAGAGTTTGGAAATGGCTTTATAAATGCACCCGACCAAACAAATCGGTCTATAATCATCTAAACTCAAAGGATTTGAAGATTTCGGAATCAAAGTAAGAAACGAAGATGTGATTGCCTTAGATAACAAAGCTTCCTTATAGAAACTATTAAAACAATTGATGAAATCTACTTGCATAAAATCCCAACACCTCTTAATGAAGAAAAATGAATAGCCATCGGGTCCCGGACTTTTCAACTCATCACAATCCCAAATAGCCTCTTTTATTTCAACATCTTCAAAAGGTTTCTCAAGCAATAACTTTTCCTCCACACCTAAGGCATCAAAAGTGATACCATCTAGCACCGGCCTCATCCTACCATCGTCCTCAAATTTCGTCTCAAAATGATTCTTCACTTCTTCCTTAATATCCTCCACCGAACTAATAATTCCACCTCCCGTCATTAACGAGCCTATGTGATTTCTTGTCCTTCTAGCCTTCATCACCCCATGAAAATACTTACTATTTGCATCTCCATCATTTAACCACTTCAACCTTGACTTTTGGATAACAAAGCTTCCTTATAGAAACTATTAAAACAATTGATGAAATCTACTTGCATAAAATCCCAACACCTCTTAATGAAGAAAAATGAATAGCCATCGGGTCCTGGACTTTTCAACCCATCACAATCCCAAATAGCCTATTTTATTTCAACATCTTCAAAAGGTTTCTCAAGCAATAACTTTTCCTCCACACCTAAGGCATCAAAAGTGATACCATCTAGCACCGGCCTCATCCTACCATCGTCCTCAAATTTCTTCTCAAAATGATTCTTCACTTCTTCCTTAATATCCTCCACCGAACTAATAATTCCACCTCCCGTCATTAACGAGCCTATGTGATTTCTTGTCCTTCTAGCCTTCATCACCCCATGAAAATACTTACTATTTGTGTTTTCAATTGTTTTTTCAATGTTGATTTTATTCTTAATGAGTACTTGACTTATACTAGAGTTTTAGGAATTTTACAAACTAATGATATTCCATATCGTTTTGATTGTAAAAATTGCAAAAAGTTTAGTTTTACGTTTTAATAAAAGTGTTTTTATTTCATATGGACCATTTTGATTTAGTTCACTCAAATGTAACAAGTCTATAACCAGTTTTTATCAAAGGTGGATCTAGATATTATGTTTTTTTTATTGATGACTATAGTCTATACCCATTCTTGTTGGATTTACCTCATGAAAGATTAATCTTAATTTTTTTTTATCATTTATCATATATTTATTGCTATGGTTAAGACTCACCATAATATTGTTATAAATTTCTTTCGTCGTGATTTAAGTGCTGAATATACCCCTAGAAAATCATCCAAATTACTTGTAAATAATGGTAATATTCACCATACTTCTTGTTGTCATACTCCTCAATAGAATTGAGTTGTTGAAAGAAAACATGCTCGTTTCCTTTTGTTGTTTGCTTTGAATGTGAGTGTTTGTTCCCTTTTATTGTCTTTTTGGATTCTAGTGAGTTTTGGAATGAAGAAGTTTTAACTATTGTTCATACTGTTAATATAATGTCATTGCCTGTCACATGAGGTTTATCTACTTTCAAAAAATTTAATGATTATATCCCTAATTATTATTCTTAAAAAGTATTTAGTTCCACTTGCTTTGTTCTTTGTCCATAAGTAGAATGTAGTAAGTTATGTTCTTGTTCATTCAAATATGTTTTCTTAATTATGGGAATGTCTAAAAGAGATATTACTATTATGTTCCACAAACAAACAAAATGCATGTTTCTCTTCATGTTGTATTTCATTAACACATTCTTTTTTACTTTTTTTTCTTTAATTATTGTTTTATATGTAGTTCGTAACTTACCGATATTGATATTTTAGTTTTAGTTATAATGTTTCGGGTGATTATAATTTTGAGAACAACATGATTGATACTACTGATATTTATGATACTAACATTCGTCTTGTTCCCATAACTACTCAATAAACTCTCACGACTGTTGATTCTACTTAACCTCCTTCTTGTGGCAGTATACTAAATTTTTTTGATTTTGTCTATTCCACTTACTATTTTTCGTTTTATTCTTTCTAACATTTATTTATAGTTTATCAGATTCATATTCATATAAGGAGTCTATAATTGCCCCCTCTTTGGAAACAGGCTAAGATAGAAGAACTTTATGTTTTTTCACAAGGCTGATACTTAGGAATTAGTAAGTTATCTTCTTGAAAAATGTGTCATTGGATCTCATTGAGTATACAAAATCAAAACCAAGTCTGGTGGGTTGGTTGAGCGCGTCAAAGTATGCCTTATTGTTGAGGTATTCTCTCAACAATATGGTTTATCAATTTGAATGTTTCTTAAATGGATTTTAAAAACTATTTTCTAGATGGTGATATTCAGGAAAAAATTTATATGATACCTCTTTAAGGTATTTTTCATAATTCCAAGAAAGTTTGTAAGTCAAAGAAGGTTTTTTATTGTTTGAAATAAGCAGCGCGTGTTTGATTTGAGAAGTTTGCCATTACTATTATATATTTTGGTTTCCTCTCTAGTGATCCCGATTCAGCTTTTTTTGTCAATACCACCTTTCATGGTCGTATTTTACTCTTATTATATGTTGATGATATGACTATTTCAGATGATGATGTTGATTGTATTAACTATTTGAAACTACAATTAATCAAGCAGTTTGAGATGAAGGATTTAGGCAATCATCACTACTTCATGGAAATTGAAGTTCCCTACCCTCTGAAGGCTACCTTATCTCTCAATCTAATATGTTGTGGTGGAAAAATTGAGATTAAGATATTGATTAACTTAACTCAAAAAAATAAGAGTCGCCACCTATCTTTATTGTTTCCAAAGGAATGGGAAAACAACAAATAAGACCCAAAGAAGTTATAAAACAAAACTAATAAAATAAAGAGAAAAGGGTATGATGGTTGGTTATGCAAGGGGAAGGGATTAGCACCCCTCACATCGGTGGTACTCCACAGGAACTTTTTTGAAAATTTGTGTTAAAACAAAAGTGTTGTGTGCAAAACATTGATGAAATGAGAAAAGAAATTTTTTTATGGTTTTTATTTATGTTCGGCAAGACGTCACATCTTAGGCCTGCATACCTCCTCTATGCAATGGAGAAGTCAGAGCATTTGTAGTTCTGCTCACAAAGAAAACACGATGGTTTATTTTGATTGATTCTAAATTAAGAGACACTTTGTCATCTTAAAAGAGAAAACTCAACTATTAGCCATGAACACGAGAATAGAAGGATCTTTGCATCATAGATGAAAGAATGGCTCCAACTTAGATAGAGATCAATAAATATGCTACTAGATCCTTCAAATGGAAAAGAATCAACACCAAAAGATTTTAAGAAATGAAAAGCCAAACAACAAAAGATTTGAATGAAGTTTGTATTTTTTTTAATGATTTTTGAAAGAGTTTTGATATGTTTAAGGTGTTTTAGCATTTATTCAAGAAAAGATTTGACGATCAGTTGACAAAATCAAGGTTTATTTGCAAAAGAGATTAAGTTTGAAGGCAAAGAAGTTTTTGAAAAGAGGGAGAAGATTTTAAAATTTAAGAAGATAGGTAAGAGATGAAGGGACTATCCTAAAGCATAAAGTAAAAACTAAGGAATAGAAAGATCTAACCATGAAGAAATCAAACAATATTTAACACAATAATACCCTTCCTTTGGATTAACCTCAAAGCATAAAATTAGATCAACCAAAGCACTTGAGTAGATGAATAACCAAATAGCCATAAGTTCAAAATAAAAGTCCAATTAAGCATGTGTCAGATGAATCTTGAGTTTGTCTCGGATGAACTTGCATCAGATGAAATTGTATTAGATGAACTTTCAAAGTTTTAAAATAATAGAACAACTGCACATAGACAAGACAACCAGACAAAACAACCAACAGATAAAATTTCTTAGGTCTCAGATGCATTGGCATCAGATGAAGATTCCAAGTCAAGGTTGTAATCCTAGGTCCAAAGGTCCAACTCCTTGAGCAAAGGATAGTAGCCATAGTCCAACAAAGAGAATAATATTTTTAAAGGTTTTCTCATTATTAAGGTCTTTTAATAAACAAGAACAAAATAAAAGCTCAAGTGAGCAAAGAGAAAATAAATGCTCAAATGACCAAATTAGAAAGGACATAAAGATAAAATGCTATGAATGATAAATGGCATAAAATAAAGAGCGGAAAAGTAAAGTGCAGAATAGTGAATTGCATTAAAATAAAAGTTAGTACAATATAAAGTTAGTGTAAATGGTTAATAATCTGATTCAGGAGAAATTTAGCTTTATGTTAAGGAATCGTAGATGTACTTATATAAAAGTAGCATCTACGAGGTTGGTCAATAGAATTTATGTATCAGACACGTTAGAGAAATGACAAAAAGTCATTTTCCTATAACTTGTAATACAAGAACAAACATAGGTGATCAAAACAAAATCAAGGAGATGAGCTCATTACATCAATCAAGTTCTTCTACTTACTTTAGGACAAACTTATCATCAATCCAAAGTACTCAAAGTAATCTCATGATCACCTTAAAGTAGATTTGAAATTATTAAAGTTCATCAAGTGCTAATTCAAACTTAATTGAACAATATGAATACATCATCATGCAATTGATCCAAAGAGAAAAAAGAAAGAGAAGGAGATGGAGAGATGAGATCAAGCAAGAAACCTTCAACATAATGGATCATAACATCATCAAATGCAAATAAACAAGTAAAACTAATTGTTAATGATATTTTAAATAAAATAAAGGAGGAAATAGCCAAAATATATCAAATCACCAAGCAAAAATCAAACAAAAATCACCATAGGTCAAAAACCATCATTGGATCATATAATAAGTTTTTCAAAATTTTTTGATGAAGAAAACAATTTTAATCTATTAAAAAATCAAGAGAAATGAAGAAAATTATTAAAAATATCAAATGACAAAATAGAAGTAAGAAAAAAATATTCATCAGAAGTAAACTAAATCAAATTATTTTTGTACAATTTTTTGGACTTGAAATGAATTTTTTTACTGAATTTTTAAAGATAAAATAGATTTAAAACAAGTTTGTAAAATAAAATAAAATAAAAAAAAAATCTAAGGCGTCAGATCTCACTTCATTAATTGATGTGGCAATCTGGAAAGCTCGGAAGTGGTTGCACATGGTGGAGATTAACTTGATAAATCACACAAGATCACTTTTAAACGAGCAAATCAGAACATTTCAAATGTCATACTCTCATTGGTTAAGATGATCCACGTAATCATCTTCAACCTCCAACTATCTACAAATCTAGAATTCTAGGGAAAATTCGCATTTCAAAAATAGGAAGCCATTACTCATAGAACTAGTATCATTGGAAGCGTCTCAAAGAGAAGATTTCAACGATATCCTCGCAAAACATTTATTCAAAATGTAACGTAGTCGATTTGAAAAAAAATAAAAAGCGTTTCAAATGGAAAATTCAAAAACAAACATAGCAAATGAATCAAATGATGAAAACTAACGATGCAACGAGCATCAGTGCACATCAAGGATTATCAGAGTGATTTGAATTGGGAGATTTGGACACTCTAACTACCTTAAGGAAGTATGCTCAAAAACCTTCTGAAACTTAACTTGAAGAGCTCACTATGGTGCATGATTTTGCTTCCTCTTGAGCTGATTAGCTTCACTGAATATTGGTGAAGCAAACTGAATGGAGAGTTTGAGTGTTTGAAGGGTGGAAATGAGCAAACAAGTTACAAGATTAAGAGTTTGAATGGGATCTCAGCAAGCTCAATTGGCTATCAAAAGCTTAGGAAATGATGTCAATTTGGTCTCTATTTATAGGAGAAGATATTAGAATGCTGAGGGAAGATGGATGATGCAAATTTGAGAGAAATCATGTGCACCAGATCTTGGCAAAAGTGTGACTTTCAAAGTTATCAAAACTCATTCCTCTCTTACGTTTTGAGTGCTAAACTTCTTATGGAAGGTTGCTAAACATCTTTAGAAGAAAAAATGTGTGCTAATTAGATGATTAGAATGGGTTTTGATCAAATGAAAATCAGACTTCATGTGCAAGTTTCAATTTCAAGTGACCATGTTTAACTCAATCGGGCATCCAATTCAGGGGGCTTTATGACTTGTATCTTTTTGTGATATAAAGGCCTTTCCACAAGCTTTACAATGTGCAAAGAAAGTTTCTAGTTTGCAAGTTGAGTCAAAATTTATGCAACTTTAAAAATGGCAAAAACAATCTGCATTTGTACTTGGAAAAATTTCACTTCATGAGGACTGAAAATGACCTGTAATTTTTCCTTCAATTGAATGACCTTCCAAGCATTTTCTATCATTGCTTCTTGAATCAAACTTGTAGAAAACATCCTAAAGACTATGGTAGAGAAATAATGAACTTCAAATTATGTAAATTGATCATGTTATGATCCTTGAAAGTTAGCAAAAAGTCACTTGGAAACTTATGAAATTTAAGTCCATAAATGACCTATAATGTAATCAAAATTTTGATGATTCTCTAATCATAATTGGCACTTATCGTGTAAAGAGAAGTTGTTGGGGATGATGAGAAGAGTCCATTGCAAAAAGAATCACTTCAAAATGTTGAAAAATAAGAGTATTATGCCCTTGTGATCATGGAATTAAAACTTGGCAAATTAGGTCAAAAAACTTGAATCAACCTTGAATCTTTTGAACTTTGCTTTCAATCTAAGGCATGATGAAGCACATAAGACCATGAAATGATGTTATCTTGAGGCACACTTGATGATGAATCTCATAGCTTGATGAAACTTGTTGAAAAAGGCTTGGAAATAAACACATGAACGTATGAAGTTTCTTGATAAATCAAACCACAAAACCTTGAGATAAACTTAACCACGTGAAAGTGAGAGATGCTCAAGATACATCACTTTGATTATAGGAGCATTACTTTGAATTTTATGCCATTGAGCTTCAATGAATGATCAATTGACTGAGGGTCGATTCTCAAAACCCTATCTTAGGAGGTGAGGTGGGTGTACTTGGCTCAACACCTACAATGTTCAAAATATAAAAGAGAAACAAAACATCTTTTTGGATTTTGGTTAGAGATTAGCAGAACATAAAACATATATATGCAAGATACACAAATGGGTGCTTAGTGATCTCTCAAAGACAAACTTAAAGAAGGGAGAAAGGAAAGGCCAAGAGGCAACCCAAGGTTGTGATCTTGATGTATTGCAAGGATGTAAGATGATGAGGGATCTTAGGGTTAAAAATTAGGGTATGAAACAACACATTGCCAACATTCTCGAACAAGTTCACCTTTATGATATTATATAATCAAATAGTCCTCTTGAATTGAATTTGGAATACGGTCCATCTGGTGATGTTCCTTTACTTAATCTTCTTTTGTAATCACTACTAAAAATAATAGATTTCCTAACAAAGTTTTACCTCGATAAAAAATTACACAAAACTCAAATCCAATCAATTAGGAATGCTTACTTTATTTTAATTTCTAAATAGTCTATTACATCGGTTGGAATAAATAATCGACGAGGAAACTAGCTCAGGAACACGCTTCAGATCCCAAAAATGTCAATTTATGTTTTATTTCTTTTAAAATGACATCATTCTTTTTATTTTATTTTTTATTCCTTTGGTTTAACTACAAATCGAGAGGAAAACACCCGTTCATTCAAGTTTTTTTATAAAAGCACTTGTTTGTTCATTTTTTTTCTACAAAAACATTCGTTCATATTTATTTGTTGACGCCCCAATCTCGTAAACATCATTCCCTGGGATGGATTGCAAGACAAAAAATATCTTTCAAGTTTTGTTCCTTAATTATTTAGATTCATTTATTGAAGTAACTAATTTTATCAACCTTAAAAAAACATTTTTCTACTATGACAAAATGGCATTGTTGTTGTTATTGATTAATTCTAATCCTAATCATACTGAGAAGGTATTGCAACCCAAAAAGAAAATGGTTAATAGTAAAAAGTTGTAAGTGATATTTCTTATAGTTCACCATTTTCGTTTTGGGTTTGTAATATAAGTCATATATTCCCTCGAGTGGGTTGACAATTGAGGGAAAAGTTCCTCAGGGACAAAAACTTTGATTCCCAGTATCAGCAACTTTGTGTTTTATTCATTATAAAAGTGGCACCTTCCTTCTATTTTACTTTTTAAATCAAATTACATTTTCTTTTGGGTATCCTTGTGAACCGAGGGGAAACATAACCAATTTTGTCTATAATAGTATTACATTCATTGACTTTTTCTAAACCTAACTTATCTCCAAAACATCATTTTTCATGTCAAGTAATGTCGTTGTTGTTTCTCTTTCACAAAACAGGACCTTAAAAATTTTCTTTGGAATTAATGTCAAGTTTCACTTTACTTGAAACTTGACATTAAAATTCAAAATCAAAATTTTCACGATAGTAAGAAATTGAGAAGATATTGCAATCCATAAAGAAATTGTTGAATGGTGAGAAATTATAAAAGGAAACAATACATGTTACTATTTCCTTTTCAATTTATTTTATTTTATGTTTAAAAAAGTAATAACGTATTACCTCAGTGGTCTTAAAAATACGAGGGGAAAAGTAACTCAAGACATTGTCAACACATCAATCTACGTGAAACTAGTGTGATTCGCATGAAATCCAATCAAAACGTGAATGCATAAGGATATATCTTAGAGACAAAGCGTTCAAAGGACGACAATAATAATGAAAGCAGTTGGATTGAAAACAGTTAAATGCAAACTTAAAATAAGTGTAGAAACAATCTTGGGACGGATTGCAAGAGTAGAAAAAAAATTAAGTTCAAGGTCGGTTCCTTAAATAATCCTTATCTTGTAATTGCTAACATTATTTTATTCATCTAACATTTGTTATTTTTATACCAGAAACAAATACATGCAAACCAAAGAGCTTGAAAAACATATGAATGTGCAATAAAACATAGAATTTAAGCATCAACAACTTCAAGCGCATGAAGACGAAGAAGATTTATAATATTTCAACAGGCTTGTACTTTGAAGATCGAAACGAAAATCATCTAAAATTAAAAAAATATATATATATATATATATATATATATATATATATATATATATATATATATATATATATATATATATATATATATATATATATATATATTTCACCTCGGGTATCATTAGAACCAAGAGGAAAAGTAGCGTATTTTCAAGAAAATATAAAATTGTTGTAGTTGGGGATCAAACTCGTGACCATTATAACTTTTCTGCACATGTAGAAGTTCAACTGATAGGAAAAGTTGTGCACTTTTTTGTGGCACCCTTCGTCACCTCGTCACCGAGCCAAGGTAAATGTCAATTTTTAATCGACGTAAAAAAAGAGTGTTTTGTGTAGTAGTGAATGTACTTTAATTTGTTGTTTGATGTATCTTACGATTATCATATATGATATTGCTTAAGTTGTTCATGTCATCATTCAATTTGTGGTATCTCCCATAACAATATATTGTTAGTTAGTCTTCACATTTTTCATTATCTTTGTGGTTCCTAACGAAACACTTCCTTTATTTTATAATGTGTAAGTACCTATCTAAGTCTGTTTGAACCTTAAGGCCTGCCTTAACCTTGGTGACTCTCTAGAGTCCAATTCACCAAAATTTTCACATTTTCACATTTTTCACAATTTGTGGTTCCTAACGAAACACTTCCTTTATTTTATAATGTGTAAGTACCTATCTAAGTCTGTTTGAACCTTAAGGCCTGCCTTAACCTTGGTGACTCTCTAGAGTCCAATTCACCAAAATTTTCCTTTATAAAAAGAAATTTTATATAATTTAATAATTCAATTCAAAAACTAATTATTATTGTTAAGAAAAGAGCGGAAGGAGAAAGGATATTATAGAGTTTTCATTAGACTAACAAAAATATATAGAACAAGGATTATAATAGAGTATAAAAAATAGAAAAAATAAAACTAGCCATACTAAAATTATAAATTAAATATACAATAACATCATAAAATATTATTTAACACCTCCCATCAAACTCGTGATGTAATCAAAAGAAGCAACATGAAGATTTAATAGAATGTGTCTATGTAAGCAAATCAACTATTTAAAAGGAGAAGGAGAGGAACATTAGAGTAATTGTTCTATACTTTAGATGGTGATGAATGAAGTACGAATCAATCTCAATGTGTTTGGTACATTGGTAAAATACTTATTAGTTATGAGCAATTTGAATGACACTCTTGTTATTAAAACACACGATAGTTGATTCAAAAGTAGTGACACGTGAATCAAAAAATTAAACAACACAACCAACTTATTTCAATAGCGGAATACAATATCTTATATCTAAATTTTCTAAAAAATAATAGAGTCTCCAAGAAAGATAGAAAAACTTGTGGTAAACTTACAACTGTAACTCATCAACTCATTCAATTTGTGGTATCTCCCACCTCAATACATTGTTAGTTGGTCTTCATATTTTTCATTATCTTTGAGGAACCAAATTTCAAAGCCTTTAATTTATTTTAGTAAGGCTAGTTTGATTTTTTTTCTATTATTTATACTTTATTATAATCCTTATTCTATATATTTTTGTTATTCTAATGATAACTCTATAGCATCATTTCTCTGTCCGCTCTTTTCTTAACAATACTAATTAGTTTTTGAATTGAATTATTAAATTATATAAAATTTCTTTTAATAAAGGAAAGTTTTGGTGAATTGGACTCTAGAGAGTCACCGAGGTCAAGGGAGGCCTCAAGGTTCAAAGAGACATAGATAGGTACTTACACATTATAAAATTGAGGAAGTGTTTCTTTTAGGAACCAAAAATGAATATAGTTAGAGAAATGTTCATCTTGAAACAGTGTTGCTGATCTTCGTTACAGCGGCATTGGGGTGGACCTACATGGTTAGTGTTGTACCACAATTTTTGGCCACTGAGATTCCACCCTATTTCAAATAGTAGAATCATAATCATTATCATTATCATCATGCATATGTTATTTGCTAACCAAAATACCAAAATGTTGTTACTTGTTGCTTGTGTTCCAAGACAAGGAACTAGTCAAAGGGAGACCAAGCAAAGTAGGGTTTTGAAACCCACAAGGGAGTGCGAGCATTATCATATGCTCGACTGATAAATTCCATCAAAACAAAGTCCAAGGATGGCTCAATTCTGAAGGATAGAAAAACACTTAGAAAGGGGGGGATTGAATAAGTGTGACTTTAAATCTTGAACGATAAAAATAAATTGCACAATTATTTTTATCCTGGTTCGCTGTTAACGAAGCTACTCCAGTCCACCCCCGCAGAGATGATTTACCTCAACTGAGGATTTAATCCACTAATCGCACGGATTACAATGGTTTTCCACTTAGTCCGCAACTAAGTCTTCCAGAGTCTTCTGATCACAACTTGATCACTCCAGGAACAACTGCTTAGATACCCTCTAAGACTTTTCTCTAGAGTCTACTGATCAACACGATCACTCTAGTTACAATCTGCTTAGTTCACTCCTAAGACTTTCCTAGAGTATTCTGATCAACACGATCACTCTAGTTCCTTACAACTTAATGTAATCAATTCAAGAGTTTACAAATGCTTCTTAAAAGCGATAATCACAACTGTGATATTTCTCTTAACGTTTAAGCTTAATCTCACTAAAATATTACAACAGCAATGTAGTGAGTTGATGAAGATTCTGAGCTTTGATTGAACAGCGTTTCAGCAAGTTTAATATAAGTTGTTTTGGTGCAGAATCGTTAACCTTGCTTCTCATCAGAACTTCATATTTATAGGCGTTGAGAAGATGACCGTTGAGTGCATTTAATGCTTTGCGTGTTCCGTACAGCATTGCATTTAATGTTATACGCTTTTGTCAACTACCTCGAGCCTTGTTCACGCTGTGTCTACTGACGTAGCCTTTAGTAGCTTTAACGTTCCTTTTGTCAGTCAGCGTAGTCTGCCACCTGTACTTCCTTCTGATCTGATGTTTGTGAATACGACGTTTGAATATCATCAGAGTCAAAACAGCTTGGTGCATAGCATCTTCTGATCTTCTGATCTTGAAGTGCTTCTGAGCGTGATACCATCTTCTGATCTTCAGTGCTTCTGATCTCATGTTCTTCTGATGCTTCCATAGACCCATGTTCTGATTCTGCTTCGACCATCTTCTGATGTCTTGCCAGACCATGTTCTGATGTTGCATGCTGAACCATTTGAGACACAACTTCTGAGCGCTGAATTATGCGTACTCTTTATATATTTCCTGAAAGGGAAATTGCATTGGATTAGAGTACCATATTATCTTAAGCAAAATTCATATTATTGTTATCATCAAAACTAAGATAATTGATAAGAACAAATCTTGTTCTAACAATCTCCCCCTTTTTGATGATGACAAAAACATATATAAATGATATGAATTTGCGATCAGAAAGAGTAGACGGCAAAAGACAAATTACACAGCTATAGCATAAGCATATGAATATGTCTCCCCCTGAGATTAACAATCTCCCCCTGAGATAAATAATCTCCCCCTGAGATAAATAATCTCCCCCTGAAATAAATACTCGAAGAACTTTGATAAAAGACTTCCCTGATTATTTCGGTAGAGATGATCATATAAGCTTCTGTCTTCAGAGAATTCATAGCTTCTGACTTCTGCTTCCATTGGACAGCTTCAGAACTTGAATTTCTTTAGATCCTTAGAACACTCACAGCTTCTGATTCCTGCTTCCATCGTGGACAGCTTCAGAACTTGAATTTCTTTGATCTTCAGAACATTCACAGCTTCTGACTTCTGCTTCCATTCAGGACAGCTTCAGAACTTGAATTTCTTTGATCTTCAGAACATTCACAGCTTCTGATTTCTGCTTCCATTCAGGACAGCTTCAGAACTTGAGTTTTCTGGATCTTTTAGAACATTCACATCTTCTGATTTCTGCTTCCCTCGGATAGCTTCAGAACTTTGAATGTCTACCAACATCACTTCATGCTAGATTTGTATCAGAACATTGTTGAATGTACCAGAGCATCATCAGAGCATCTCTACATCCTGAAATGTTACAGAACAAAAACTAAACGACAAAAGTCAGCATGAACGAGTTAGAACATAAAATGTATGTTTGAACACATTATATGTATCAGAGCCATATAGGCTGAAATAATGTATCAGAGCAAATAATGTATCAGAGCCATAACATTATATGTATCAGAGCAAATAGAATTTTGTCAGAACAGGATAGACAATGATATTCAAATTCTATTATCAGTGCTTCTGATTCATTCTTCTTTCTTGCTTCTGATCTCTGAAGCTTGACAGCACTCAGCTTGCTTCATTTTCCAAGAGCTTATTCCTTTTACAGAATAACGCTTCTTATGGTTTTGCTTCTAGTGTTTGCTTCTGAAGATTCACTTCACTTCTCTGTACCTGCAAAACACTTAAACCATATAGAACTTGCAGTTCTTGTTAGTGAATGTGTGGGAGCCTTTACCCAGCAACTGATAGATTTAATCAAATCATTTATCATTTATCTTTCTCCCCCTTTTTGTCATAACATCAAAAAGAATATTTAAAAAGATTCAGATGTATAAAACGACAAAAGAAAACATTTACTGGAATGTAAATCAAAGAAACTTTTCATTGATAATCAGAAAGGTTTACAAGACAGGAATGCAGGAAAACAGATGCAACAAGGAAGGGAAACAACAAAGACCAAAAGACTAAGATCCTAGCCTACGCAAAATCCGCGCCAGAACATCATGAATCCCGTCAGTGCTTGTAGCTTGCCTTGTCATGAAGGAACGAAACTCAGCATTGGCTGCTTCTTGCGCGTCCAAGCGAGAAGCCAGCATAGCTTGATTCTGATGAAGAGTTTCCAAGGTCTCCATCAGAGCTGAGGTTTCACCAGAAGAAGAAGCACCAGTATTTCTGCCCAGAGGGACAGCAATCTCAGCAGGGTGATCTTCTGGAAGATCTTCAGCTTGTGCATATTCCATTTCCTCATCTGAGTCTGACTCAGAAGGAGCCTTGGCATATTCTGGTTCAGGCAGTTCAGAAGTTCCATCTTCCAATGCTTGAAGAATAGCTGCTAGGTTTGTTGGAGGAGTAGGACCAGCAACTTCAGCACGATAAACCACTACTGGAAAGAATATGAGAGGTGCTTTTTCAGAAGGGTTCATTCTGAACCAGTTGAACAGCCACTGAAAATCTCCAGTCAGCACAGGAAACCAGAGCACAGAAGACAGGGGTTTCCACACCACGATATCTCTGCAGAGATTTTCTTCTTCCAACTCATCTGCAGGTATCTTCTCTTCAAGAACGCTTCTGTTCCTGATGAGACAGTGGTGGCTGCTTTCACCCACTTCCAACTGACGACCACGAGGACCAGGAGCTTCAGACAAGATCCTTCTCTTAGTGTCAGTAGCCTTCACCAGAAAGTCCTGAAGAAAGGTATCCCAGAGGTTGCTCATAGAATACATATCCAGATGGTTAAGGTAGGCAGCACCCAGGATCTCCAACCAGCCGTTTACATCAGAATGTAAACACTCCAGAGAGGATTGAGTAGAAGGGGTTGGAGGGATTATGGTGAATCTGAAGTCTGGACGAACAACACTATAGGGATTAGGTGTTCTGGTGGGAAAAGGGTGTGAGAGAGGTGAAGAAATATCGGATGAAAGGGTTGAAGGAGAGGAGATATCAAATGGTGAAGAAGGTGGTTCTGAGAGGATGAATGAGGAGGAAGAGGTGGTGGAGGTCTTTGAAGAGGAGGTTGATTGAGGGGAACCGGCAAGGGGTTGATACACTTTGAGAGGGTCATAGGAGATCCTAACTCTTTTAGGTTTGGTTTCTGGTTCAGCAGAAGCCTTTCTCTTTTGTTTTCTATCATTGTCTTGATTCCCAGAGCTTGACGATGGATTCATGATGAATTTTCAGATATTGGAAACTGCTAGGGTTTATGATATGAAAAGAGAGAGAGAGACGAAAAAGAAACCGAATGCAGAGAGAGAGAAATATGAGAGGGAAAAGAAACGTTTGAAGAGTATAAAAAGAAAACTGAAAGAGAGTAAATGATGAAAAGCATTTAATGTTACGTGACTTGAGGAGAGATAATAATGACAAAAGATGTGATTTGCACAGTTACCTAAGTAGACGTCCCCTCAACTGCACGCACGCTTGTCCAGAAATAGTGAACACGTGTTTACCATCTGGATAGCCAGTTATAGCTGTCTTGCTTTTAAAGAGATTCTGAATCAACTTAGACAATAAAACGTTAGTAATAACTGAATCACAATTTCTAATTGATTTCAACCAGAACTTCTAATAAAAGTAATTTCGTTTCAGAAGATACTTATATATAAGAGTATCTTATCTTCTCATTCTGGGCTTGATTCTGAAGATTTATTTTGTGCCAATTATATTGAATCCATCTGGTCTAGGAACAAGATCCCAAACATCATTCCTTGTAAACTGATTTAGTTCTTCTTGCATAGCAATTATCCAGTCTGGATCTTCTAGAGCATGATCAACAGAAGTTGGCTCGATCAAAGATACAAGACCTAATTGACAGTCTGCATTGTTCTTAAGGAATGCTCTTGTTCTGATTGGATCATCCTTCTTTCCAAGAATGACATCTTCAGAGTGACCAGAGATGAGTCTGGATGATCTTCTGACAGATGGTTCTTCAGAAATATTTAGATCCTCCAGAGAAGCTGATACTTGATCTTCCGATTCTTTGCTTCTGAGAGGTTCTGCTTCTGATGCGTTGCTTCTTGGCTCAACAACTTCTGATATGTCAATATCACAACCTGCAAAATTATCAAACTGCTTTGGTTTTTCAGAACCAAGCTTATCATCAAACCTGATATTGATTGATTCTTCTACAACCAATGTTTCAGTATTGTATACTCTGTAGCCTTTTGAGCGTTCAGAATATCCAAGAAGGAAACATTTTCGTGCTTTGGAATCAAACTTACCAAGATGATCTTTAGTGTTCAGAATAAAGCATACACATCCAAAAGGATGGAAATATGAAATGTTGGGCTTTCTATTCTTCCACAATTCATAGGGAGTCTTATTTAGAATAGGTCTGATAGAGATTCTATTCTGAATATAGCATGCAGTGTTTATTGCTTCTGCCCAGAAATGCTTAGCCATATTGGTTTCATTGATCATGGTTCTGGCCATTTCTTGTAGAGTCCTATTCTTTCGTTCTACAACCCCATTTTGCTGTGGAGTTCTAGGACAAGAGAAATCATGGGCAATACCATTTTCTTTGAAGAATTCTTCAAAGGATTTGTTCTCAAATTCACCACCATGATCACTTCTGACCTTTATGATTTTACACTCTTTTTCAGATTGAATCTGAATGCAGAAATCAAAGAACACTGAATGAGTCTCATCCTTGTGTTTCAAGAATTTTACCCATGTCCAGCGGCTATAATCATCTACGATGACTAATCCATATTTCTTTCCTCTGACAGATGCTGTTTTGACTGGTCCAAACAGATCAATGTGCAAGAGTTCTAATGGCCTTGAGGTAGAAACAACATTCTTAGACTTGAATGCAGGTTTGGAGAACTTGCCCTTCTGACATGCTTCACAAAGAGCATCTGATTGGAATTTCAGATTAGGGAGTCCTCTGACAAGATTCAGTTTGTTAATCTTAGAGATCTTTCTCAAACTAGCATGACCTAATCTCCTGTGCCAGACCCACTGCTCTTCAGAAACAGACATAAGACAAGTCACCTTCTGACTCATAAGATCTTGCAGATCTGTCTTATAAATGTTGTTCTTCCTCTTGCCTGTAAATAGGATTGAGCCATCCTTCTGATTTACAGCCTTTCAAGACTTTTGATTGAAGATTATATCATAACCATTGTCACTTAATTGACTGATAGATAAGAGGTTATGAGTTAATCCTTCTACAAGAAGTACATTAGAAATGGAAGGAGAGTTACCAGACTTTATAGTTCCAGAGCCAATTATCTTGCCCTTCTGATCTCCTCCAAACTTGACTTCTCCTCCAGACTTAAGCACCAGGTCTTGGAACATAGACCTTCTTCCTGTCATGTGTCGTGAGCATCCAGAGTCCAGGTACCATGACATGTTGTGCTTTGTCCTTCTTGCAGCCAAGGATATCTGCAATAGGAATAATCTTATCCTTAGGTACCCACATTTTCTTGGGTCCTTTCTTGTTAGATTTTCTCAAGTTCTGATTGAACTTGGGTTTGACATTATAAGCAATAGGAGGAACAGCATGATAATTTTTAATATGAGTTTCATGATATTTCCTAGGTTGTGTCACATGCTTCTTGGTGTGTGTTATATGAAAACTTTGTGCATGTGAAGTGTGCCTAATATCATGAGAGTGGCCATACTTGAACTGATCATACAATGGCTTGTATGTGAGTTTCATTTCATCAACAGGTTCAAGTTTGTATGGGGTTTCACCCTCATAACCAATGCCAACTCTTTTGTTTCCAGACACAGCATATATCATAGAAGCTAGCTGACTTCTGCCAATACTTCTAGATAAGAACGTTCTGAAACTTAAATCATATTCTTTCAGAATATGGTTTAGACTAGGAGTGGACTTTTCTGAATTAGAAGGAGATCCAACATCATTGGATAATTTTAAAAGTTTTTCTTTTAATTCAGAATTCTCCAACTCAAGCTTCTTTGTTTCAAATTCAAATTGCTTTTTCAGCTTTTTGTATTTGAGACTAATCTGAGACTTGAGTTCCAGAAGTTCAGTTAGACCGGAAACTAACTCATCTCTAGTAAGTTCAGAAAATACCTCTTCAGAATCTGATTCTGATGTAGATTCTGATCCGTCATCTTCTGTCGCCATCAGCGCACAGTTGGCCTGCTCATCTTCTGAATCATCTTCTGACTCATCCCAGGTTGCCATAAGACCTTTCTTCTTATGAAACTTTTTCTTGGGACTTTCCTTCTGAAGATTTGGACATTCATTCTTGTAGTGTCCAGGCTCATTGCATTCATAGCACATGACCTTCTTCTTGTCAAATCTTCTTTCATCAGAAGATTCTCCACGTTCAAATTTCCTTGAACTTCTGAAGCCTCTGAACTTCCTTTGCTTGGTCTTCCAGAGTTGATTTAGCCTTCTGGAAATCAGGGACAGTTCATCTTCTTCTTCAGATTCTGATTCTTCAGGATCTTCTTCTCTAGCCTGAAAAGCGTTAGTGCATTTCTTGATATTAGATTTTAATGCAATAGACTTACCTTTCTTTTGAGGCTCATTTGCATCCAGCTCAATCTCATGGCTTCTCAAGGCACTGATCAGCTCTTCCAGAGAAACTTCATTCAGATTCTTTGCAATCTTGAATGCAGTCACCATAGGACCCCATCTTCTGGGTAAGCTTCTGATGATCTTCTTTACGTGATCAGCCTTGGTGTATCCCTTGTCAAGAACTCTCAATCCAGCAGTAAGAGTTTGAAATCTTGAAAAAATCTTTTCAATGTCTTCTTCATCCTCCATCTTGAAGGCTTCATACTTCTGGATTAAAGCTAGAGCTTTAGTCTCCTTGACTTGAGCATTTCCCTCATGAGTCATTTTCAAGGACTCATATATGTCATAGGCCGTTTCCCTGTTAGATATCTTCTCATACTCAGCATGAGAGATAGCATTCAGCAAAACAGTTCTGCACTTATGATGATTCCTGAAAAGCTTCTTTTGATCATCATTCATTTCTTGCCTTGACAGCTTTGCGCCACTGGCATTTACTGGATGTTTGTAACCATCCATCAGAAGATCCCATAGATCACCATCTAGACCCAGAAAGTAACTTTCCAGTTTATCTTTCCAGTATTCAAAGTTTTCACCATCAAATACCGGCGGTCTAGTATAACCATTGTTACCGTTGTATTGCTCAGCAGAGCCAGATGTAGATGCAGGTGTAGGTGTAGTCTTTTCACTTTCATCAACCATCTTTTACTGAAGCGTTTTTCTCTTCCTGAATCTTTTCTAAACATGGTTAAGTGCTTGCACCTTAGAACCGGCGCTCTGATACCAATTGAAGGATAGAAAAACACTTAGAAAGGGGGGGATTGAATAAGTGTGACTTTAAATCTTGAACGATAAAAATAAATTGCACAATTATTTTTATCCTGGTTCGCTGTTAACGAAGCTACTCCAGTCCACCCCCGCAGAGATGATTTACCTCAACTGAGGATTTAATCCACTAATCGCACGGATTACAATGGTTTTCCACTTAGTCCGCAACTAAGTCTTCCAGAGTCTTCTGATCACAACTTGATCACTCCAGGAACAACTGCTTAGATACCCTCTAAGACTTTTCTCTAGAGTCTACTGATCAACACGATCACTCTAGTTACAATCTGCTTAGTTCACTCCTAAGACTTTCCTAGAGTATTCTGATCAACACGATCACTCTAGTTCCTTACAACTTAATGTAATCAATTCAAGAGTTTACAAATGCTTCTTAAAAGCGATAATCACAACTGTGATATTTCTCTTAACGTTTAAGCTTAATCTCACTAAAATATTACAACAGCAATGTAGTGAGTTGATGAAGATTCTGAGCTTTGATTGAACAGCGTTTCAGCAAGTTTAATATAAGTTGTTTTGGTGCAGAATCGTTAACCTTGCTTCTCATCAGAACTTCATATTTATAGGCGTTGAGAAGATGACCGTTGAGTGCATTTAATGCTTTGCGTGTTCCGTACAGCATTGCATTTAATGTTATACGCTTTTGTCAACTACCTCGAGCCTTGTTCACGCTGTGTCTACTGACGTAGCCTTTAGTAGCTTTAACGTTCCTTTTGTCAGTCAGCGTAGTCTGCCACCTGTACTTCCTTCTGATCTGATGTTTGTGAATACGACGTTTGAATATCATCAGAGTCAAAACAGCTTGGTGCATAGCATCTTCTGATCTTCTGATCTTGAAGTGCTTCTGAGCGTGATACCATCTTCTGATCTTCAGTGCTTCTGATCTCATGTTCTTCTGATGCTTCCATAGACCCATGTTCTGATTCTGCTTCGACCATCTTCTGATGTCTTGCCAGACCATGTTCTGATGTTGCATGCTGAACCATTTGAGACACAACTTCTGAGCGCTGAATTATGCGTACTCTTTATATATTTCCTGAAAGGGAAATTGCATTGGATTAGAGTACCATATTATCTTAAGCAAAATTCATATTATTGTTATCATCAAAACTAAGATAATTGATAAGAACAAATCTTGTTCTAACAAATTCAAGATCAACAACTTCCAAGTTCATCTGGTACAAAAATTAGGGTTTTGACCCAATTCATTTGAGAAGTTGACTTCTGATCAGGACATGGTTCCATGGCTCAAACTATAATTCAAGGATATTAAACTCAATATTATAATCCACTCACATCATTCATTTGAATAAAAGAGCTCAATTCAATTGGAATTCACAAGATTGTAGTTCATCTAGAAAAAGTCAATTGTGTAGGTCAACCTTTGACTTTTGAGAAATTTGGTCAACTATGGACTTTTAAAGATCAAAATCATCAACATATGATTATTCAAGTCATTTGATCAAAGAAAATCAAGAAAATCAATCAAGAATCAAAAAGTCAGCAAAAGTCAAAGTTGGAAATTTTCAAGACTTAAAAAAATTCTTAGTATTTTCAAGTGTTTTAGTCATAACTTCATTAGCACGTAACTTTAAATTTCAAGTATACAACTGAAACAACTTCCAACATGAAAGTTGCAGATCTTGATCCAATGAACAAATTTGTCACAAATACAGTTTTCCCAAAAATGAATCATTTGAGAGATATGGGCTCATGAAGATCTGTCCAACACTTAGCAAAATTTTCAAGACTTGAAAACTTAGTTTTCTTCCAACTTTGTGGCCAATTTTCACCAAAATCCAAAATGAGTTTGAGAAAACTTCCAACAAGTGGATTGAAGTATGTAGCAAGGGCTTTCCAATGTGACCATTAGCATGAAATTTTAACACTTGAGCTAAGAGTTATGAATTTGTGAATAAGGCACCATAACTCTTGAATTCAAGCCATTCCATGAAGAACCAAGTTCCAAATTTTGAATCTAAATCTGCAAGAATCTTGTTTACAGCTTCTATAACTTGTTGGAGACATCCTAATCAGATGATTTTGAGTGCTTTTGAGCTATGAACCAAGTGCTTTCACCATAGCCCATTGAATTACACCATTTATGGCACAAAGTTAACACTTCAATTCTTGTAAAGCTACTTTAATCACAAAGTCCACTCTCCTTGAGCTCCCAACTTGTTTGCTCTGTACCAAAAGCAATCTAAACACAACAAGCAAGCTTCCCATCTGTAGAAGAATCTCTCCCAAGCATACTTAAAGGTTGTATTTCACCATGGTAACCATAACTTTCATGTTCCTTCACCAAGAAGCAAAGTGACCTAACTTGAACATGTGATCTCCTATTGATATGATTTTTCCATCCACAAACCAAAAATTGTGCCTATAAATAGAGGCATTTTCTTCTGAAATCAAACACACATAAACCCTCATTCTCACTACCTCACTCAAAAACTCCATTTTTCCACTTTGCACAAATTTGCAAATTCTGAGTTCCCTTCAAGTTCTTTGCAAACTAACCATTCAATCACTTCATATACACCATATAGAAGTTGTAGAAATCTTAAGTTTGCAATTGTAACACCTCCATCATCATCCTCCATTTTTAACTTTCTTCACTTGCAACTCAAAGTGAACAGAAAGTTTCAAACACTCTCAAAGCCAATTAATCATTCCATTAGCTCCACCAAGGTCTCAGGAAAGTGTTAGGATCCTTACATTGCTTCTGGAAGTTGATTAAAGAGGCATTGGACCTTCTCCAATAGGTAAGCTTTTTGCATTTTGGAACTATATCATTTGAGCATCATTTTTAACATTTCTTAATACTATTCTTCTTGTTTAATTTCTATGAATAAAAGCCCTGTGAAAATAGGAATTGGTTAAGGTTGTGTGCAATTTAATTTAATTTTGAAAAAAATTAGGTTTTTCTGGTTTTAAATAAAATCCGTGAGTTATAGTGAAATTAAGTGAAAATTATGATAATATTTGAAATCCTTGCGAAATTGTGAGCAAGATGCTATATTCACATGTTTGATTTGGTGCAAAAATAAGAGAGTTGCATTTTTGAGAAAAAAATGTTATAGTAATTGTAACAACGAAGAAGATAAAGTTGTTGGATTTTGAAAATATGAACTCATGAACTTTTTTTAATATATTTTAAGTCGTTTGCATTCTAATAATTGACTACATTGTTTGCCCCAGTGGCTAAAGTGTGTGTTTTAAGGCTTTCCTTTTCAAGGACGTGGGTTTGAATCCCCACTTTTGAGTTTTATTTTTATTTTCACCATTTAAAACCGGCTTTACTATTTTATTAACTGATTGGGCCTTATTATTACTTTTAAGTGTCTGGCCTATTGGCTAAGGTTTTAAGCTGCAACCTTGAGGGTATGAGTTCAACACACACCAAGTGCAAAGCTATTTTTTAGCACTCATTTATTTCAGTTTTTCATTCAACTTTGATAATTTATTTAAAATAGAAAATCAAGTCATTTAACTTGAAATTTGGTACACTCCTTATTTATATTGTCTATTTTTATAATATATTTTAAAATCACAAAAATATTTATTATTTAGTTATTTAAAAATTAAATCAAAAAACAAGTCTTTTATGCTTTTTAAAGCTTTTAAAATCAATTTCTCTTAATATTTTCACCAAGTAATTTGTACATATTTTGTGTTAACCAATTAGGGTTAGGTTAAAATCAATCTTGATGATACCATGTTCCCTTAGTCACTCCACGTAGGATTTTGATTAATCAACTTTAATTTAATTAGGCTTAGGTGTATTTAACTAAAAATTTTAAAACCCTAAATTTGTGATTCCTTGATCTTTTAGTCTCTAGCAATACCATGTTAATATAACTTGTTGCTTTGATTTCTCTCTTTAATTGTGTACTTGTATATACTTGTTTCTATTTTTATCCTTGTACACTTGTACTTTATTCATAGTATTATCATTGTATATATACATTGTTTACTAACCCACATGCATGAGATATTTATCCATCCATTATCCATCATATTCATTCATACATGAAATGATCCCAAGGTACAAATATCCTTTTGCTTATTACCACTCGAGTTTACATTTATCTATTTGTTATACTCACTTGTTTACTTTTGTGACACATGCTATCACACATCCACTTGAGGTATCCATGATTGATTTCTTAAGTTGTTTGTTGAAATATCCAAAGGAATGAGAATGGTATTGACTAAAATTGTCAAGGTACTCAATCTATTTTCCAAATCTCGTTTACTTTGTGCTTAGTATTGATAAAGTTTTGCACCCCACTTGTTTTGAAAATGGTTTTGTATTGTTAAAGCTCAACCTTTTTAAATCTGTTAGAACAAGATTTGTTCTGATCAATATTCTTAGTTTTGATGATAACAAGGATATGAATTTTGTGTGAGATAATGTGGTACTCTAATACATTGCAATTTCCCTTTCAGGAAATATATAAAGAGTATGCACAAATCAGCGCTCAGAAGCTTTGTCTCAGAAGGTTCAGCATGCAACATCAGAACATGGTCTGGCAAGACATCAGAAGATGGTCAAAGCAGAATCAGAACATGGGTCTATGGAAGCATCAGAAGAACTTGAGATCAGAAGCAGAAGCACTGAAGTTCTCATGGTATCACGCTCAGAAGCACTTCAAGGTCAGAAGACAAGAAGATGCTATGCACCAAGCTGTTTGACTCTGATGATATTCAAACGTTATATACACAAACATCAGATCAGAAGAAAGTACAGGTGGCAGGCTACGCTGACTGACAAAAGGAACGTTGGAAGCTATTAAAGGCAACGTCAGTAGACACAGCGTGAACAAGGCTCGAGGTAGTTGACAAAAGTGTGGAACATTAAATGCAATGCTGTACGGAATACGCAAAGCATTAAATGCTCCCAACGGTCATCTTCTCCAAGTGCCTATAAATATGAAGTTCTGATGAGAAGCAAGGTTAACCAACTCTTAACGAATCCTGAACGAAATTATTCTGAATAACTTGCTGAAACGCTAATCAAATCAAAGCTCAGAAACTTCATCTTCATCAAAGCTCACTACATTGCTGTTGTAATATATTAGTGAGATTAAGCTTAAACGTTAAGAGAAATATCACTGTTGTGATTATAGCTTTTCAGAAGCATTTGTAATACTTTTAGATTTGATTACATTAATTTGTAAGTAACTAGAGTGATCAAGTGTTGATCAGGATACTCTAGGAAGTCTTAGCTTGTGTCTAAGCAATTGTAATTAGAGTGATCACGTGGTGGTCGGGATACTCTAAGAAATTCTTAGCTTGTGTCTAAGCATTTGTTCCTGGAGTGATCAGGTTGTGATCAGGATACTCTAGAAGACATAGTTGCGGACTAAGTGGAAAACCATTGTAATCTATTGCGATTAGTGGATTAAATCCTCAGGTGAGGTAAATCACTCCGTGGGGGTGGACTGGAGTAGTTTAGTTAACAACGAACCAGGATAAAAATAACTGTGCAAATCGTTTTTATCGTTCAAGTGTTTAGACTATACTTATTCAAACCCCCCCCCCCTTTCTAAGTCTTTTTCTATCCTTCAATTGGCATCAGAGCGCCGGTTCTAAGGTGCAAGCACTTAACCGTGTTTAGAAAAGATTCAGGAAGAGAAAAATGCTTCAGTAAAAGATGGCTGGTGAAATTCCAACAGATCCACCTGCATCTACATCTGGCTCTGCTGAGCAATACAATGGTAACAATGGTTATACTAGACCACCAGTATTTGATGGTGAAAACTTTGAATACTGGAAAGATAAACTGGAAAGTTACTTTCTTGGTCTAGATGGTGAATTATGGGATCTTCTGATGGATGGTTACAAACATCCAGTGAAAGCAAGTGGCGTAAGGCTTACAAGGCAAGAAATGGATGATGATCAAAAGAAGCTTTTCAAGAATCATCATAAATGTAGGACTGTTTTGCTGAATGCTATCTCTCATGATGAGTATGAGAAGATATCTAACAGGGAAACTGCCCATGATATATATGAGTCATTGAAAATGACCCATGAGGGAAATGCTCAAGTTAAGGAGACTAAAGCTCTTGCTCTAATCCAGAAATATGAAGCCTTCAAGATGGAGGATGATGAAGATATTGAGAAGATGTTCTCAAGATTTCAAACTCTAACTGCTGGATTGAGAGTTCTGGATAAAGGCTACACCAAGGCTGATCATGTAAAGAAGATCATCAGAAGCTTACCCAGAAGATGGGGTCCAATGGTGACTGCATTCAAGATTGCCAAGAATCTGAATGAAGTTTTGTTGGAAGAGCTTATCAGTGCCTTGAGAAGCCATGAAATAGAGCTGGATGCAAACGAGCCTCAGAAGAAAGGTAAGTCTATTGCATTAAAATCTAATGTTAAAAAATGCACTAACGCTTTTCAGGCTAGAGAAGAAGATCCTGAAGAATCAGAATCTGAAGAAGAAGATGAACTGTCCATGATCTCCAGAAGGGTAAACCAACTTTGGAAGAGCAAGCAAAGGAAGTTCAGAGGCTTCAGAAGTTCAAAAAGATTTGAACGAGGAGAATCTTCTGGTGACAGAAGATCTGACAAGAAGAAGGTTGTCTGCTATGAGTGCAATGAGCCTGGACATTACAAGAACGAGTGTCCAAAACTTCAGAAGGAGAATCCCAAGAAGAAGTTTCATAAGAAGAAAGGTCTTATGGCAACATGGGACGATTCTGAATCAGAATCAGAATCAGACTCTGAAGAAGAACAAGCCAACTTTGCGCTGATGGCTATAGAAGATGATGGATCAGAATCTACATCAGAATCAGATTCTGAAGAGGTATTTTCTGAACTATCTAGAGAAGAGTTAGTTTCCAGTTTAATAGAACTTCTGGAACTCAAGGCTCATCTTAGTATCAAATACAAAAAGCTGAAAAAGCAGTTTGAATTTGAAACTAAGAAGCTGGAATTGGAAAATTCTGAACTGAAGGAAAAAGTTTTAAATCTATCCAAAGATAGTGGATCTCCTTCTGAAACAGAAAAATCCATTCCTAGCATGAACAATATTCTGAAAGAATATGACTTAAGTTTTAGAAAGTTTTTATCTAGAAGTATTGGCAGAAGTCATCTTGCTTCTATGATATATGGTGTTTCTGGAAACAGAAGATTTGGTTTTGGCTATGAGGGTGATACCTCACATAAATTTGAACTTGTTGATGATCTGAAGATCACATACAAGCCATTGTATGATCAGTTCAAATATGGCCATGCTCATGATATTAGGCTCACTTCACATGCACAGAGTTTTAACACTGTTCACACCAAGAAGCATGTGACACATCCTAAGAAATATCATGCTGACAAACCTAAAGAATATCATGCTGTTCCTCCTGTTAAATATTTTGCTAAACCCAAGTTCAATCAGAACTTGAGGAGAACTAACAAGAAAGGACCCAAGAAATTGTGGGTACCTAAGGAGAAGATAATTTCTGTTGCAGATATCCTTGGCGGTAAAGAGGATAAAAAGCAAAATGTCATGGTACCTGGACTCTGGGTGCTCGCGACACATGACGGGAAGAAGTTCTACATTCCAAGACCTGGTGCTTAAACCAGGTGGAGAAGTCAAGTTTGGAGGAGATCAGAAGGCCAAAATTATTGGCTCAGGAACTATAAAGTCTGGTAACTCTCCGTCTATTTCTAATGTTCTTCTAGTAGATGGATTAGCTCATAACTTATTGTCCATAAGTCAATTAAGTGACAATGGTTATGACATAATCTTTAATCAAAAGTCTTGCAAGGCTGTAAGTCAGAAGGATGGCTCAATCCTATTTACAGGCAAGAGAAAGAACAACATTTATAAGATTGATCTTTCTGATCTTGAGAAGCAGAAGGTGACTTGTCTTATGTCTGTTTCTGAGGAGCAATGGGTCTGGCACAGAAGATTAGGACATGCTAGTTTGAGAAAGATTTCTCAGATTAACAAACTAAATCTTGTCAGAGGACTCCCTAATCTGAAATACAAATCAGATGCTCTTTGTGAAGCATGTTAGAAGGGCAAGTTCTCCAAACCTGCATTCAAGTCTAAGAATGTTGTCTCTTCTTCAAGGCCGTTAGAACTCTTGCACATTGATATGTTTGGCCCAGTCAAAACAGCATCTGTCAGAGGGAAGAAATATGGATTAGTCATCGTTGATGATTATAGCCGCTGGACATGGGTAAAGTTCTTAAAACACAAGGATGAGTCTCATTCAGTGTTCTTTGAATTCTGCACTCAGATCCAATCTGAGAAAGAGTGCAAAATCATAAAGGTCAGAAGTGATCATGGTGGCGAATTTAAGAACAGATTCTTTGAGGAGTTCTTCAAAGAAAATGGTATTGCCCATGATTTCTCTTGTCCTAGAACTCCACAGCAAAATGGAGTTGTAGAGCGAAAGAATAGGACTCTACAAGAAATGGCCAGAACCATGATCAATGAAACCAATATGGCTAAGCATTTCTGGGCAGAAGCAATAAACACTGCATGTTATATTCAGAATAGAATCTCTATTAGACATATTCTAAATAAGACTCCTTATGAATTGTGGAAGAACAGAAAGCCCAACATTTCATATTTCCATCCTTTTGGATGTGTTTGTTTTATTCTGAACACTAAAGATCATCTTGGTAAGTTTGATTCTAAGGCACAAAAGTGTTTCCTTCTTGGATATTCTGAACGCTCTAAAGGCTACAGAGTATACAATACTGAAACATTGATTGTAGAAGAATCAATCAATATCAGGTTTGATGATAAGCTTGGTCTTGAAAAACCAAAGCAGTTTGAGAATTTTGCAGATTTTGATATTGTTATATCAGAAGCAGTAGAACCAAGAAACAAAGCTGCAGAAGCTGATAGTCTCAGAAGCAATGGATCAGAAAATCAAGTTGCTGCATCCTTAGAGAATCTCAGGATTTTTGAAGAGCCAACAGTCAGAAGATCACCTAGACTTGCTTCAGCTCATTCAGAAGATGTGATCCTTGGGAAGAAAGATGATCCCATCAGAACAAGAGCATTCCTCAAGAACAATGCTGAATGTCAATTAGGTCTGGTTTCTCTAATCGAGCCAACTTCTGTTGATCAAGCTCTAGAAGATCCAGACTGGATAATTGCCATGCAAGAAGAACTCAATCAGTTTACAAGGAATGATGTGTGGGACTTGGTTCCTAGACCAAAAGGATTTAACATCATCGGCACTAAGTGGGTATTCAGAAACAAGCTAAGTGAGAAGGGAGAAGTGGTAAGAAACAAAGCCAGACTGGTTGCTCAAGGTTATAGTCAGCAAGAAGGGATTGACTACACAGAAACCTTTACACCAGTGGCCAGGTTAGAATCTATTCGTCTATTAATTTCTTTTGCCACTCAACATAACATCACTCTTTATCAGATGGATGTCAAGAGTGCCTTCTTAAATGGTTACATAGATGAAGAAGTTTATGTCCATCAACCTCCTGGTTTTGAAGACTCCAATGTTAGAACAAGATTTGTTCTGATCAATTATCTTAGTTTTGATGATAACAATAATATGAATTTTGCTTAAGATAATATGGTACTCTAATCCAATGCAATTTCCTTTTCAGGAAATATATAAAGAGTACGCATAATTCAGCGCTCAGAAGCTTTGTCTCAAAGGGTTCAGCATGCAACATCAGAACATGGTCTGGCAAGACATCAGAAGATGGTCGAAGCAGAATCAGAACATGGGTCTATGGAAGCATCAGAAGAACAAGAGAACAGAAGCACTGAAGTTCTGATGGTATCACGCTCAGAAGCACTTCAAGGTCAGAAGATCAGAAGATGCTTTGCACCAAGCTGTTTGACTCTGATGATATCCAAACGTTGTATTCACAAACATCAGATCAGAAGGAAGTACAAGTGGCAAGCTACGCTGACTGACAAAAGGAACGTTAAAAGCTACTAAAGGCTACGTCAGTAGACACAGCGTGAACAAGGCTCGAGGTAGTTGACAAAAGCGTATAACATTAAATGCAATGCTGTACGGAACACGCAAAGCATTAAATGCACTCAACGGTCATCTTCTCCAACGCCTATAAATATGAAGTTCTGATGAGAAGCAAGGTTAACGATCCTGAACAAAATAACTTATATTAACTTGCTCAAACTCTGTTCAAAATCAAAGCTCAGAATCTTCATCTTCATCAAAGCTCACTACATTGCTGTTGTAATATATTAGTGAGATTAAGCTTAAACGTTAAGAGAAATATCACAGTTTGTGATTATAGCTTTTAAGAAGCATTTGTAATACTCTTAGAATTGATTACATTAAGTTGTAAGGAACTAGAGTGATCGTGTGGATCAGAATACTCTAGGAAGTCTTAGAGGTTATCTAAGCAGGTTGTAACTAGAGTGATCGTGTGGATCAGTATACTCTAGAAAAGTCTTAGAGGGTATCTAAGCAGTTGTTCCTGGAGTGATCAGTGTGTGATCAGAAGACTCTGGAAGACTTAGTTGCTGACTAAGTGGAGAACCATTGTAATCCGTGCGATTAGTGGATTAAATCCTCAGTTGAGGTAAATCATCTCTGCGGGGGTGGACTGGAGTAGTTTAGTTAACAACGAACCAGGATAAAAATAACTGTGCAATTTATTTTTTATCTGTCAAGTTTTTAAAGCTACACTTATTCAAACCCCCCCTTTCTAAGTGTTTTTCTATCCTTCAATTGGTATCAGAGCGCCGGTTCTAAGGTGCAAGCACTTAACCGTGTTTAGAAAAGATTCAGGAAGAGAAAAACGCTTCAGTAAAAGATGGTTGATGAAAGTGAAAAGTCTACACCTGCATCTACATCTGGCTCTGCTGAGCAATACAACGGTAACAATGGTTATACTAGACCGCCGGTATTTGATGGTGAAAACTTTGAATACTGGAAAGATAAACTGGAAAGTTACTTTCTTGGTCTAGATGGTGATCTATGGGATCTTCTGATGGATGGTTACAAACATCCAGTAAATGCCAGAGGCGTAAAGCTGACAAGGCAAGAAATGAATGATGTTCAGAAGAAGCTCTTCAGGAATCATCATAAATGCAGAACTGTTTTGCTGAATGCTATCTCTCATGCTGAGTATGAGAAGATATCTAACAGGGAAACGGCCTATGACATATATGAGTCCTTGAAAATGACTCATGAAGGAAATGCTCAAGTCAAGGAGACTAAAGCTCTAGCTTTAATCCAGAAGTATGAAGCCTTCAAGATGGAGGATGATGAAGACATTGAAAAGATGTTTTCAAGATTTCAAACTCTTACTGCTGGATTGAGAGTTCTTGACAAGGGATACACCAAGGCTGATCACGTAAAGAAGATCATCAGAAGCTTACCCAGAAGATGGGGTCCTATGGTGACTGCATTCAAGATTGCAAAGAATCTGAATGAAGTTTCTCTGGAAGAGCTTATCAGTGCCTTGAGAAGTCATGAAATAGAGCTGGATGCAAATGAGCCTCAAAAGAAAGGTAAGTCTATTGTGTTAAAATCCAATATCAAGAAATGCACTAACGCTTTTCAGGCTAGAGAAGAAGATCCTAAAGAATCAGAATCTGAAGAAGAAGATGAACTATCCTTGATCTCCAGAAGGCTAAATCAACTCTGGAAGACCAAGCAAAGGAAGTTCAGAGGCTTCAGAAGTTCAAAGAAATTTGAACGTGGAGAATCTTCTGATGACAGAAGATTTGACAAGAAGAAGGTCATGTGCTATGAATGCAATGAGCCTGGACACTTCAAGAACGAATGTCCAAATCTTCAGAAGGAAAATCCCAAGAAGAAGTTTCATAAGAAGAAAGGTCTTATGGCAACCTGGGATGAGTCAGAAGATGATTCAGACTCTGAAGATGAGCAGGCTAACTGTGCGCTGATGGCGACAGAAGATGACGGATCAGAATCTACATCAGAATCAGATTCTGAAGAGGTATTTTCTGAACTTACTAGAGATGAGTTAGTTTCCGGTCTAACTGAACTTCTGGAACTCAAGTCTCAGATCAGTCTCAAATACAAAAAGCTGAAAAAGCTATTTGAATTTGAAACAAAGAAGCTTGAGTTGGAGAATTCTGAATTAAAAGAAAAACTTTTAAAATTATCCAATAATGTTGGATCTCCTTCTGATTCAGAAAAATCCACTCCTAGTCTAAACCATATTCTGAAAGAATATGATTTAAGTTTCAGGAAGTTCTTATCTAGAAGTATTGGCAGAAGTCAGCTAGCTTCTATGATATATGCTGTGTCTGGAAACAAAAGAGTTGGCATTGGTTTTGAGGGTGAAACCCCATACAAACTTGAACATGTTGATGAAATGAAATTCACATACAAGCCATTGTATGATCAGTTCAAGTATGGCCACTCCCATGATATTAGGCACACTTCACATGCTCAAAGTTTTCACATAACACACACCAAAAAGCATGTGACACAACCTAGGAAATATCATGAAACTCACATTAAAAATTATCATGCTGTTCCTCCTATTGCTTACAATGTTAAACCCAAGTTCAATCAGAACTTGAGAAAATCTAACAAGAAAGGACCCAAAAAGATGTGGGTACCTAAGGATAAGATTATTCCTATTGCAGATATCCTTGACTGCAAAAAGGCCAAAGCACAACATGTCATGGTACCTGGACTCTGGATGCTCACGACACATGACAGGAAGAAGGTCTATGTTCCAAGACCTGGTGCTTAAGTCTGGAGGGGAAGTCAAGTTTGGAGGAGATCAGAAGGGCAAGATAATTGGCTCTGGAACTATAAAGTCTGGTAACTCTCCTTCCATTTCTAATGTACTTCTTGTAGAAGGATTAACACATAACCTCTTATCTATCAGTCAATTGAGTGACAATGGTTATGATATAATCTTTAATCAAGAGTCTTGCAAGGCTGTAAATCAGAAGGATGGCTCAATCCTATTTACAGGCAAGAGGAAGAACAACATTTATAAGACAGATCTGCAAGATCTTATGAGTCAGAAGGTGACTTGTCTTATGTCTGTTTCTGAAGAGCAGTGGGTCTGGCACAGAAGATTAGGTCATGCTAGTTTGAGAAAGATTTCTCAGATTAACAAACTGAATCTTGTCAGAGGACTCCCTAATCTGAAATTCAAATCAGATGCTCTTTGTGAAGCATGTCAGAAGGGCAAGTTCTCCAAACCTGCATTCAAGTCCAAGAATGTTGTTTCTACCTCAAGGCCATTAGAACTCTTGCACATTGATCTGTTTGGCCCAGTCAAAACAGCATCTGTCAGAGGGAAGAAATATGGATTAGTCATCGTAGATGATTATAGCCGCTGGACATGGGTAAAATTCTTGAAACACAAGGATGAGACTCATTCAGTGTTCTTTGATTTCTGCATTCAGATTCAATCTGAAAAAGAGTGTAAAATCATAAAGGTCAGAAGTGATCATGGTGGTGAATTTGAGAACAGATCCTTTGAAGAATTCTTCAAAGAAAATGGTATTGCCCATGATTTCTCTTGTCCTAGAACTCCACAGCAAAATGGGGTTGTAGAACGGAAGAATAGGACTCTGCAAGAAATGGCCAGAACCATGATCAATGAAACCAATATGGCTAAGCATTTCTGGGCAGAAGCAATAAACACTGCATGCTATATTCATAATAGAATCTCTATCAGACCTATTCTTAATAAGACTCCTTATGAATTGTGGAAGAATAGAAAGCCCAACATTTCATATTTCCATCCTTTTGGATGTGTATGCTTTATTCTGAACACTAAAGATCATCTTGGTAAGTTTGATTCCAAAGCACAAAAATGTTTCCTTCTTGGATATTCTGAACGCTCAAAAGGCTACAGAGTATACAATACTGAAACATTGATTGTAGAAGAATCAATCAATATCAGGTTTGATGATAAGCTTGGTTCTGAAAAACCAAAGCAGTTTGATAATTTTGCAGATTGGGATATTGATATATCAGAAGTTGTTGAGCCAAGAAGCAACGCATCAGAAGCAGAGCTTCTCAGAAGCAAAGAATCGGAAGATCAAGTATCAGCTTCTCTGGAGAATCTAAGCATTTCTGAAGAACCATCTGTCAGAAGATCATCCAGACTCATCTCTGGTCATTCAGAAGATGTCATTCTTGGAAAGAAGGATGATCCAATCAGAACAAGAGCATTCCTTAAGAACAATGCAGATTGTCAATTAGGTCTTGTATCTTTGATCGAGCCAACTTCTGTTGATCATGCTCTAGAAGATCCAGACTGGATAATTGCTATGCAAGAAGAACTGAATCAGTTTACAAGGAATGATGTTTGGGATCTTGTTCCTAGACCAGATGGATTCAATACAATAGGTACAAGATGGGGCTTCAGAAATAAGCCCAGAATGAGAAAATGAGAAGTTCTTATGAATGGGTATCTTCTGAAATGAAATTGTTTTTAAGAAGTTCTGATTGAAATCAATTAGAATTGTGATTCAATTATTACTAACGTTTCATTGTCTAAGTTGATTCAGAATCTCTTTAAAAGCAAAACAGCTGTAACTGGCTATCCAGATGGTAAACACGTGTTCACTACTCCTGGACAAGCGTGCGTGCAGTTGAGGGGCGTCTACTTAGGTAACTGTGCAAATCACGTCTTTTGTCATTATTATCTCTCCTCACGTCACGTAACATTAAATGCTTTTCATCATTAACTCTCTTTCAGTTTTCTTTTTATATTCTTCAAACGTTTCTTTTCCCTCTTATATTTCTCTCACTTTGCATACAGTTTCTTTTTCGTTCTCTCTCTTTACATTCATATCATAAACCCTAGCAGTTTCCAATATCTGCAACTTCATCATGAATCCATCGTCAAGCTCTGGGAATCAAGATAATGATCGGAAACAAAAGAGAAAGGCAACTGCTGATCCAGAAACCAAACCGAAAAGAGTAAGAATCACCTCCCTTGACGGTACCCCTCAATCACCTCCCTCTTCAAAGACCTTCACCACCTCTTCCTCCTCATTCATCCTCTCGGAACCACTCTCTTCACCATCTGATATCTCCTCTCCTTCAACCCATCCATCAGATATTTCTTCATCTCTCTCACACCCTTTTCCCACCAGAACACCAAATCCCTATAGTGTTGTTCTTCCCAACTCCAGGTTCACTGTCAACCCTCCAACCCCTACCACTCAATCATATCTGGAGCTTTTACATTCTGATGTAAATGGCTGGTTGGAGATTCTGGGTGCTGCTCACCTTAACCATCTGGATGAGTATGCTACAAGCAACCTTTGGGATACCTTTCGTCAGGATTTTCTGGTTAGGGCTATAGACACTCAGAGAAGGATCGTGTCTGAAGCTCCTGGTATTCGTGGTCTTCGGTTGGAAGTTGGTGAAAGCAGCTGTCACCATCTCATCAGGAACAGAAGTCTTCTTGAAGGGAAGATACCAGCAGATGAGTTGGAAGAAGAAAATCTCTGCAGAGACATCGTGGTGTGGAGACCATGGTTTCCTGTGCTGACTGGAGATTTTCAGTGGCTGTTCAACTGGTTCAGAATGAACCCTTCTGAAAAAGCACCTCACATGGTCTTTCCAGTAGTGGTTTATCCTGCTGAAGTTGCTGGTCCTACTCCTCCAACAAACCTAGCAGCTATTCTTCAAGCGTTGGAAGATGGAACTTCTGAGCTGCCTGAACCAGAATATGCTAAGGCTACTTCTGAGTCAGACTCAGATGAGGAAATGGAAGATGCACAAGCTGAAAATCTCCCAGAAGATCACCCTGCTGAGATTGCTGTCCCTCTTGGCAGAAATACTGGTGCCTCCTCTTCTGGTGAAACCTCAGCTCTGATGGAGACCTTGGAAGCTCTTCATCAGAATCAAGCTATGCTGGCTTCTCGTTTGGACGCGCAAGAAGTAGCCAATGCTGAGTTTCGCTCCTTCATGGCAAGGCAAGCTACAAGCACTGACGGGATTCATGACGTTCTGGCGCGGATTTTGCGTAGGCTAGGATCTTAGTCCTTTGGTCTTTGTAGTTTTTCTTTCCTTGTTGCATCTGTTTTCCTGCATTCCTCTCTTGTAATTTTTTTTTTTTTCAATGAAAACTTTCCTTGATTTACATTCCAGTGATTTTATTTGTCGTTTTATTCATCTGAATCTTTTGAAATATTCTTTTTGATGTTATGACAAAAAGGGGGAGAAGATAAATGATAAATGATTTGATTAATCTATCAGTTGCTGGGTAAAGCTCTCACACATTTACTAACAAGAACTGCAAGTTCTATATGGTTTAAGTGTTTTGCAGGTATAAAGAAGTGAAGAGAATCTTCAAAGCAAACACAAGAAGCAAAACCATGGAAACTGAAGCAAGCTGAGTGCTGTCAAGCTTCAGAAATCAGAAGCAAGAAAGAAGAATAAATCAGAAGCACTGATAATAGAATTTGATCCATATCTGTCTATTTGATCTGACAAAATTCTATTTGCTCTGATACATTATTTTAGCCTATATGGCTCTGATACATATCATGTGTTCTAATATACATTTTATGTTCTGACTCGTTCATGCTGACTTTTGTCGTTTAGTTTTTTGTTCTGTAACATTTCAGGATGTAGAGATGCTCTGATGATGCTCTGGTACATTCAACAATGTTCTGATACAAATCTAGCATGAAGTGATGTTGGTAGAAATTCAAAAGCTCTGAAGCTATCCAAGGGAAGCAGAAATCAGAAGCTGTGAATGTTCTAAAGATCCAGAAAACTCAAGTTCTGAAGCTGTCCTAAATGGAAGCAGAAATCAGAAGCTGTGAATGTTCAGAAGATCAAAGAAACTCAAGTTCTGAAGCTGTCCTAGATGGAAGCAGAAGTCAGAAGCTGTGAATATTCAGAAGATCAAAGAAATTCAAGTTCTGAAGCTGTCCTAGATGGAAGCAGGAATCAGAAGCTGTGAGTGTTCTAGGGATCTAAAGAAATTCTAGTTCTGAAGCTGTCCAATGGAAGCAGAAGTCAGAAGCTATGAATTCTCTGAAGACAGAAGCTTATATGATCGTCTCTACCGAAATAATCAGGGAAGTCTTTTATTAAAGTTCTTCGAGTATTTATTTCAGGGGGAGATTATTTATCTCAGGGGGAGATTGTTAATCTCAGGGGGAGACATATTCATATGCTTATGCTATAGCTGTGTAATTTGTCTTTTGCCGTCTGCTCTTTCTGATCGCAAATTCATATCATTTATATATGTTTTTGTCATCATCAAAAAGGGGGAGATTGTTAGAACAAGATTTGTTCTGATCAATTATCTTAGTTTTGATGATAACAATAATATGAATTTTGCTTAAGATAATATGGTACTCTAATCCAATGCAATTTCCTTTTCAGGAAATATATAAAGAGTACGCATAATTCAGCGCTCAGAAGCTTTGTCTCAAAGGGTTCAGCATGCAACATCAGAACATGGTCTGACAAGACATCAGAAGATGGTCGAAGCAGAATCAGAACATGGGTCTATGGAAGCATCAGAAGAACAAGAGAACAGAAGCACTGAAGTTCTGATGGTATCACGCTCAGAAGCACTTCAAGGTCAGAAGATCAGAAGATGCTTTGCACCAAGCTGTTTGACTCTGATGATATCCAAACGTTGTATTCACAAACATCAGATCAGAAGGAAGTACAAGTGGCAAGCTACGCTGACTGACAAAAGGAACGTTAAAAGCTACTAAAGGCTACGTCAGTAGACACAGCGTGAACAAGGCTCGAGGTAGTTGACAAAAGCGTATAACATTAAATGCAATGCTGTACGGAACACGCAAAGCATTAAATGCACTCAACGGTCATCTTCTCCAACGCCTATAAATATGAAGTTCTGATGAGAAGCAAGGTTAACGATCCTGAACAAAACAACTTATATTAACTTGCTCAAACTCTGTTCAAAATCAAAGCTCAGAATCTTCATCTTCATCAAAGCTCACTACATTGCTGTTGTAATATATTAGTGAGATTAAGCTTAAACGTTAAGAGAAATATCACAGTTTGTGATTATAGCTTTTAAGAAGCATTTGTAATACTCTTAGAATTGATTACATTAAGTTGTAAGGAACTAGAGTGATCGTGTGGATCAGAATACTCTAGGAAGTCTTAGAGGTTATCTAAGCAGGTTGTAACTAGAGTGATCGTGTGGATCAGTATACTCTAGAAAAGTCTTAGAGGGTATCTAAGCAGTTGTTCCTGGAGTGATCAGTGTGTGATCAGAAGACTCTGGAAGACTTAGTTGCTGACTAAGTGGAGAACCATTGTAATCCGTGCGATTAGTGGATTAAATCCTCAGTTGAGGTAAATCATCTCTGCGGGGGTGGACTGGAGTAGTTTAGTTAACAACGAACCAGGATAAAAATAACTGTGCAATTTATTTTTTATCTGTCAAGTTTTTAAAGCTACACTTATTCAAACCCCCCCTTTCTAAGTGTTTTTCTATCCTTCATCCAAGTCTCCAAATCATGTTTTTAAATTAAAGAAATCATTATACGGATTGAAGCAAGCTCCTAGAGCTTGGTATGAACGTTTAAGTTCTTTCCTTCTGGAAAATGGTTTCACTAGAGGAAAAGTGGACACTACTCTCTTCTGTAAAACATTTAAAAAGGATATTTTAATTTGTCAAATATATGTTGATGATATTATCTTTGGAACATCTAATGCTACACTTGGAAAGGAGTTTGCTGAGTCTATGCAGGCTGAGTTTGAGATGAGCATGATGGGTGAACTCAAATATTTCCTTGGGATTCAAATCAATCAAACATCAGAAGGAACCTATGTTCATCAAACGAAGTATGTGAAAGAACTTCTGAAGAAGTTTAATCTTTTTGAAAGTAAAAAGCCAAAACTCCTATGCATCCAACAAGTGTCCTAGGTAAGGATGAGGTAAGTAAGAAGGTAGATCAGAAGTTGTACATAGGTATGATTGGATCTCTTCTATACCTAACTGCTTCTAGACCTGACATTCTCTTCAGTGTTTGTTTGTGTGCTAGATTCCAATCAGATCCGAGAGAATCTCATTTAAATGCGGTTAAGAGAATTCTGAGGTATCTGAAAGGTACTACTAATGTTGGTTTAGTTTACAGAAAATCCAAAGACTACAACTTAGTAGGATTCTGTGATGCTGACTATGCTGGAGATAGAATTGAAAGGAAGAGCACTTCTGGAAGTTGTCAATTTCTTGGAAGTCATCTGATCTCATGGTACAGCAAGAAGCAAGCTACTATTGCCCTCTCAACAACAGAAGCAGAATATGTTGCTGCTGCTGGTTGTAGCACACAAATGCTCTGGATAAGAAGTCGGCTAGAAGATTATCAGATATATGAGAGTAACATTCCTATTTTCTGTGATAACACTTCTGCTATATGTTTATCTAAGAACCCTATCTTACATTCAAAAGCTAAACATATTGAGATTAAACATCATTTCATAAGGGACTATGTTCAGAAGGGTGTTATATCTTTAAACTTTGTGGATACAGACCATCAATGGGCTGATATCTTTACAAAACCCCTTGCTGAAGATAGGTTTAAGTTCATTCTGAAGAATATCAGTATGGATTTATGCCCAGAATGAGAAGATGAGAAGATCTTATGTATGAGTATCTTCTGAAATGAGATTGGATTAGTTTTTTTATAAGAAGTTCTGATTGCAATCAATTAGAAGTAGTGATTCGGTTATTACTAACGGTTCATTGTCTAAGTTGATTCAGAATCTCTATAAAAGTAAAACAGCTGTAACTGGCTATCCAGATGGTAAACACGTGTTCACTAATTCTGGACAAGCGTGCGTGCAGTTGAGGGGACACCTACTTAGGTAACTGTGCTAATCACTTCTTTTGTCATTATTATCTCTCCTCACGTCACGTAACATTAAATGCCATTCATCATTTCAGTTTCTCTTTATACTCTTCAAACGTTTCTTTTCCCTCTATTTATTTCTCTCTCACTCTCTCTCTCTCTTTATCTGCATTTTGCATAAACCCTAGTTTATTCATCTTCAACCTAGCATTCACCCTGAATCCGTCTTCAAGTTCCTCTCAAGAGGTTTCTCCACTGAAAACTCGCTACATTCCTCCATCAGAAATGGAAGTTTTGTGTAAATCTTCTGTGGACTCTGATGACTTGGGTGCTTATGGTTTCAAACCAAAAACGAAGACGAAGGCTCAAGGGTGGTCGATCTATTTGAATAGAACGGTTGGAAGGGTTGTCTGGTTCCAGGTTGAGAAACAAATCTCGGGGATCGCTGACATTGATTTCAAGACGGATCTCTCAAGATTCCAAGAAGTCTCAAGTCAAATCTCTTCTGTGATGCTGTTATCAACATTTATCCAAAGGAAGAAGACTTTCTTGAGATATTGGATGAAGTTAAGCATCATGTTCTTGACTTCTATGTTAAGGGAAAGCCCCGTTTGAGACATTAGCTCTCTTCCTGTGAACTGTCTCTCACTTCCTTCTTGAATTCATGCATCTCTCCTACAGTGGAGGTTCTAGTCTGGACAGGCATGCAGAGAACGCCGCAGGGATTCATGATATGCTAGCTAAGATTATGACTAGGCTAGGGTTATAGTCCTTAAGTCCTTGTAATTTTCTTTGTTTGATTGCATATGCTTATTCTGCATACATCTTTTGTAATCCTGCGTGTTTAATCAATGAAAAGTTTGATTCTGTTTCTTTCCTTTGTCGTTTTATACATCTGAATCTTTTATATTCTTTTTGATGTTATGACAAAAAGGGGGAGAAAATATATGATAAATGATTTGATTTAATCAGTTGCTTTACTAACAGAACTTGCAAAGTTCTATGCTTTAAGTTGTGTTGCTGCAGGAATTGAAGATTCAAGATCAACATAAGAAGCAACAAGATGAGGAAAAGTAATTCTTTAGAGAATCAAGCTCCTGGATTCATGAAGCAAGATGAGTGCTATGAAGCTTCAGAATCAGAATCAGAAGCAAGAAGGAAGAATGTTCAGATATTCTAATGATAGAATATGATCTGAAACATTTTGTCTATGTGTTCTGACACATACCATATGGCTCTGATACATATTATGTGTTCTAAAACATATTCTATGTTTTGACTCATTCATGCTGACTTTTGTCGTTTAGTTTTGTTCTGTAACATTTCAGGATGTAGAGATGCTCTGATGATGCTCTGGTACATTCAACAATGTTCTGATACAATCTAGCATGAAGTGATGAAAGAAGAAATTCAAGCTCTGAAGCTGTCCAAATGGAAGCAAGAATCAGAAGCTGTGGATGTTCTGAAGATCTAAAGAAATTCAAGTTCTGAAGCTGTCCGATGGAAGCAGGAATCGGAAGCTGTGGATGTTCTGAAGATCAAAGAAATTCAAGTTCTGAAGCTGTCCGATGGAAGCAGGAATCAAAAGCTGTGAATGTTCTGAGGATCTAAAGAAATTCAATGTTCTGAAGCTGTCCTATAGAAGCAGAAATCAGAAGTCATGAATGTTCTGAAGATCAAGCACTGTGAACGTCTACACTGAAATACTCAGGGAAGTCTTTTATTTATAAAATTCTTCTAGTATTAATTTCAGGGGGAGATTGTTAATCTCAGGGGGAGACATATTCACATGCTTATGCTATAGCTGTGTAAATTGTCTTTAGCCGTCCGTTCTTTCTGATCGCAAATTCATATCATTTATATATGTTTTTGTCATCATCAAAAAGGGGGAGATTGTTAGAACAAGATTTGTTCTGATCAATATTCTTAGTTTTGATGATAACAAGGATATGAATTTTGTGTGAGATAATGTGGTACTCTAATACATTGCAATTTCCCTTTCAGGAAATATATAAAGAGTATGCACAAATCAGCGCTCAGAAGCTTTGTCTCAGAAGGTTCAGCATGCAACATCAGAACATGGTCTGGCAAGACATCAGAAGATGGTCAAAGCAGAATCAGAACATGGGTCTATGGAAGCATCAGAAGAACTTGAGATCAGAAGCAGAAGCACTGAAGTTCTCATGGTATCACGCTCAGAAGCACTTCAAGGTCAGAAGACAAGAAGATGATATGCACCAAGCTGTTTGACTCTGATGATATTCAAATGTTATATACACAAACATCAGATCAGAAGAAAGTACAGGTGGCAGGCTACGCTGACTGACAAAAGGAACGTTGGAAGCTATTAAAGGCAACGTCAGTAGACACAGCGTGAACAAGGCTCGAGGTAGTTGACAAAAGCGTGAAACATTAAATGTAATGCTGTACGGAATACGCAAAGCATTAAATGCTCCCAACGGTCATCTTCTCCAAGTGCCTATAAATATGAAGTTCTGATGAGAAGCAAGGTTAACCAACTCTTAACGAATCCTGAACGAAATTACTCTGAAAAACATGCTGAAACGCTGTTCAAATCAAAGCTCAGAAACTTCATCTTCATCAAAGCTCACTACATTGCTGTTGTAATATATTAGTGAGATTAAGCTTAAACGTTAAGAGAAATATCACTGTTGTGATTATAGCTTTTCAGAAGCATTTGTAATACTCTTAGATTTGATTACATTAATTTGTAAGTAACTAGAGTGATCAAGTGTTGATCAGGATACTCTAGGAAGTCTTAGCTTGTGTCTAAGCAGTTGTAATTAGAGTGATCACGTGGTGGTCAGGATACTCTAAGAAAGTCTTAGCTTGTGTCTAAGCATTTGTTCCTGGAGTGATCAGGTTGTGATCAGGATACTCTAGAAGACTTAGTCGCGGACTAAGTGGAAAACCATTGTAATCTGTTGCGATTAGTGGATAAAATCCTCAGGTGAGGTAAATCACTCCGTGGGGGTGGACTGGAGTAGTTTAGTTAACAACGAACCAGGATAAAAATAACTGTGCAAATCGTTTTTATCGTTCAAGTTTTTAGACTACATTTATTCAAACCCCCCCCCCTTCTAAGTGTTTTTCTATCCTTCAAAATCAACCCTTGATTTTGTATTGTTAAAGCTCAACCAACCTCTTTTATTAAACCATAGTCTTGTATTGTTAAAGCTTGGATCTTTTTATTAAACTTGTTAAGTATTGTAAAAGCTTAACAATTTTAAAACCCGTTGAGTATTGTTAAAGCTCAACACCCAAAAAGATTTTGCCACTTGGCTCTTTTATTTTCCTTTTAATAGGAACTACAAAAGCTCGACTTCCATATTTCACTTAAGGGGTATGTAGGCCTAAGATGCAATATCTTATTGAGCTCACTTTTAAAATCTTCTTTTTTCATCCTCCCACTATATTTAAAAAAAACACATAAACACAAAGGCATTTTATAATAATAACAACAACAATAACAATATTTTCAAAGAGGTTCCTATGGAGTACCATAGATGTGAAGGGTGCTTAAAAATTTATCCTTGCATAACAAATCCCCTTACCCAAGTCTCTGATAAGTTTATTAGTTTTGACTTTAAAAACTTATGTGGTTTTTATTCGCTCTTTCTCCCATTTCCTTTGGAAACAATAAAGCGCGGTGGCAACTATGTTAAAACATATGAGCTAAGTTAATCAATGGTTTAAGTCTCTCAAATTTCACCTCCACGATTAGCACTCCAACTCCCAAGTTAGTTCAAGAATCAAGATGAGTGTAGTGAAAATTGGAGATTTGATAATATACCTTTATCTTTGCGTGGGAACTGCTTTTATACCTTGGTTCAAGTGGACTAGATTTGAGATGAATTATTCCTTAGCCATTTGGGCCTTTTGCCAACTTAGAACAGTTGCCTCAAAGGCTTTGTCGGGCACTGAGTGGGTTGAGGGAGGCTTTAGTGATGTTGGCCAGCTTCTAAGAATATCGCCCGGTGAATAGGGAGTGAAACTCTTAGAATTAGTTGAAAAAGGTAGTGGAGAATAGGAGCATTAAATGGTCCCTTACCATCATAACATTTCATTACATGCTCCCATCACGTCACCCAAGGGAAGTAACCTAGAGAATAATTCCACCACTTATGGCACTTGAGTACTACCATTGGATAGGTATATTGACTTTGATGTGGATTGTTGGTATTTGATTAATTTTTCTATAAGAAATGGGTTTTGCACCTAAGGTTTCATTTTTCTCTCTTGTTGATCATTCGTAGCCACCTTTTTCTAGGTTATTAGTCGTTGTCTTCCTTGCTCCAACTTTAAGTTTCCATCGTGATCCTCTTTCTCTTTACCCATGTGGGTTATTGCCTCTTTCTTTAGAAGAACGATGTTCTCCCCCTGTTGATCTCTAGGGGTCAATCCTTTATTATTGACATGTCGCTACTAACTAGTTAGGTTTGTTAGTAATGCACGTGTAGGATTATTCCAGGGTAGGCCCATTGTATTTGGGAACTCCCTCTAGCTATACCCATATGGACGATGAAACATAGGTTTCCTTTGAAGCAGGGTCTCCTTTGGATTTGGAATTTTTTTATTATTCCTGCACACAAGACAGTGGGTCATAAGTTTGAATAGTGTTATATCCCTTCTACCCCTGTATATTTGGGAAGTTAGGTGTACGACTTCCTTTGGCTGCTTTGAAAAGGAAGTGTTGGATCATCTTCCCGTTCCTCTTCCGCAACTTCGTCCCTATGCCTGGGGCCTCATGAGAGTCTTTCAATATTGGTACAAATATCAAGGAAACATTTATTTGGCTTCCTTGAATATCTTCTTTCACCTTTTTGAAGTTAATCCTTCCTTTTCAGAGTCACGGTTGTGGACTCGTTTCTCTTCTTCAGCTAAGAAATAAGATCTTTCGTGTTTATATTGACAGTTGGAAAAATTTAAAGGAGAATTATTTCTTGGTTAATCCCCTTTCTCTCTTACTCATAATGAGCTCCGTGTCGTCCCTTCCTCTTCTTCTACTTTGGCACCTTGCTCCAAGCAAATAAGGCGATTTTGGTCCTTATCTCACTTCTCCCGAAAAGCTAAATAGTATTCCATATTATATGATGCGCTTAGAGATGTGGAAAAGGCTATGAAAAAATCAATGTTTTCCTTTTTCGACTCGAAGATAAATTGTCGGGATATTATTGAAGTGAAATCTGCGGATGTGAGGAAGAAATTTTTCGCTATAGCCTTTGTCTTAGCTTTATTTCTAGTCAGCGACCTTGCATATTCTCTTACTCTCTAATTATCTTACACTTTTCTAGATGACCTAAAAAGGATAGATTTCTCAACTGTTAATGCAGTGCATGTACTAAATGTCAGGGCTCCCTTGGCGAGGTCGGCATCTTCGGAGGGTCATAGAAAGAAAAATGACCGACCTGCTAACAAAGATCGGGAAAAGCAATCATCTAGGGAGTAAGGAAAATATAAAAAGGTCTAAATAGCTTGGTCTTGCTCTGAGCATCCATTTGAGAGATACTCTAGCCCTTTTGCCCTCTATGTCGTTTGCTTACCTCGAACAGCAATAGAGATGAAAGAATGTGTGTCCGCTGACGACTATGAACGGATTTGCCAGCTTTCTCCCATTGAAAAATCCAATTTTCTAGAAAATTAGCTTACTAGGTTCTTCAGGAGGCTTCCCTTTTGAATCAGCCTGCAGCTAGTCATAATGAGCTTTTGCTCCCCGACTCCTCCTCTCAAGAGATCAAGGATTTGAAGGCTTGCTATACCCTTATTAAGGCAAAATGGGCTAGCTTCGAGAGGGAATGTGTTGCATGGTCTCCTGAATGAAGTTTCTTCCTTCTTGGATGAAGTGAAACAATTTGGATCCCTTGGTGCCTTGGTCGGTCACATAACGGAGCTTGAGAAGTTGTTTAAAGAGAAGGATCGGAGTGCTTAACAAAGAGAAGTTGAGTCAGAGACTTCATTTACCACGATCCAAAACCTCGGGTCAGATCTTAAGGAGAAGAAGACTAACTAAACTAATGATCTGAGGACCCACAAAGAGAAACGGATCACCCAAAGTGACCAGATGCGGGATGTATCCAATGATGATCGAAAAAAAAGACTATCTTTCATAATGTTTTAGGCTAGCTAAAGTCCATAGTGTTGGACCTCCTGGATTTTCATTATTTCTTCTTTTTAGTCTGAACATAATCCTTACATAACTTGCAATTTTAATGTATTAAATTATATATTATGCACCATGCATTTTGTTGTAATTAGCTTTGTTGTCCTAATATGATGTATTTAATGCTTCGGGACCTAGTGAGATATGGTCATATCTTTTAACAGTGCTCTGCGTCACAAAAGACCGATACTTTACCCAAGGTAAGATCTTCGTCCCTGTCCCCGAGGTTTGGCTGATATCGAGGTGGACATCTCTAGGATCCACTGCATATGCCCTTGGAGTGGCTAGATCTCTGCAACGCGAAATGTGTTTTATCTCTACTATAGAAGCGAGGTAACTAAGGTCGTCATAAAAAAGTAAAACCTTATTACGTCGGTGTTTAAAACATTGAGGTAAAAAATTTGTAGCGCATGGGTTCGAACCCTGACTTCTACACTTTTATCATTTATAAAAACTAGCGCTTTTTTATCTCAATTTATCAGGAAAATCGAGGGGTCGTTAATTTTTTTAATAGAACTTGTTACATTGTTACACAGAACATTAATAAAATAATTTATTTATGAACTAATTGATTGTCCATGAAGATCATATGTTGGATATTCAATTCTTTGACATTTTGGGCAAGATCAAATGATGGGAAACTCTTTTCTCCCAACAAAAAAAGGGTTAGGTAAATTACTTTCCCCATGATACAGATTTTAGATCTTCAAATCATATAATTTTAGGATAGATTAAATGTTATGTTCCAATATGTTTTCAATTGTTTTTCCATGCATTTGTTTCTGATATACACAAAAAAAAAGTGTTAGATAAATAAACAATTTTATGTTCAAATAAATATTTAAGAACACAAACCTTAAACTCAAATAAGTTTTTGCTCCTACAATCCATCTTAGAGAACTCTTCATGACAAACACTCTTGCAAATCTTAAAGTGGAGATATTTTCAAGCGCTTCATGATATTGTATTAGCAATTTTTGATATTCAAATTTCTTTTATAGTCAAAGTTATTTAGGTTTCACGCAGTTCACTAATGGTAGTGTCTTGAGCGTTGATAGTCATGAAATGGACGACAAGAATTTGATTAAGGACGGTGACAAATCTCCTCAATATTAACGCTAAAATATACCCTCGGTTCTTAGGAACATCGAGATGCAAGATATATATATATATATATATCTGAAAGTTACATTATTTAAAAAGAATATTAAAATAACATCAAGTATTTACAACAAATTCTCAATACTCTTTAAAATAACAAGTTATTACAACGAAATCCCACTTCTGATTTTATGTTGTGAGATAAATCTCTAAGTTGAATTAGGCTTAGTGAATTTAACAAAAGCATAGCCTTTATTCAGTCCGATTCTTTTTAATGAATATTTTTGCTGAAGGAGCTTCCTTCATTGTCTCCTTGAGGGAAGAATGAATAAATGGTTCATAACAAAAAGATAAGGGAGCTTCTTTCATTGTCTCCTTGAAGGAAGAATGATTTTTCTACACTTGCAATCTATCAAATGAGCAAAAATACAACAAGAACAAGAACAAGAACAAGAACAAGAACAAGAACAAGAACAAGAACAAGAACAACAACATCAATAACAATATCAATACCATTATGTGAGATAGATTGTAAGGGCAGCAAAAACATTTTTTTCTATAAGAAGATTTAATATTTATTATGTCTTGCAATCCATCCCAAAGAATGATGCTTGCGAGTTTGAGGTCACTACAAATAAGTAAGAACTAGGATAAAATATGTTGCTTTTATAGTGAAATATGAATATTTGATCTCTCGATTATATCGAATTTGATCCCTCGGTTATATCAAGAAACCAAAGGGTTAGTTGTTTTAGTTTGTAATTATAAGCAAATAAAAACATAAACTACAAAAGTTGGGATTCAAAGCGTGTCCTGATTAATTTTGCTCGTCAGATATATTAGAAACCAAGGTAAGTTTTTACTTTTATTATTATAAAAAAAATAAAACATGGCACACATAGGCTTAACACCTCATTTTTTTCTGGTTGACGTGAAAGCTTCATCATGAAAAGCGTTATTTGTTGTAGTGTTTCTTTAAGGTATCTTCTTCGGTTGGACAAGATGTCAAAGCATCTCGCTTTATATTTTCCTGCTCGTGTAATGTCGGGTGGTCGGCTCCATTGAGGATGTATTTTGAGGACAACCGTTGAAACCTTAAGGCCATGAAGTTTCCTTTGTCAAATGCTCTAGCTAGTCGCTTTCTAATTATCGATGTAGAAACTTCCTGACTTCTGTCTTATTCCAAAATGATATTTACCTCATGCAGTCGGTAGGTGGCTAACAATCTACTTATAGGCAATTCGGCCTAACGGTCGACTCCCCTTGGACCCAAGAGGAAGTTCGGATGTGGGCGACGTTTCTTGAGAGACCTGCCTCCTTGACCTCTGGTTGGGGATTGAACTTTTCTTCCCATCGAATTTTTCCTTTCAAACGGAGAAGCTGAGCGGCGATCAGAGGTAGATGCCGACTGATTTCCACCCTGCCAGAATCCAAGGTGCATTTTCCTGGTGCTTATAGTCGGTGAGTCCAACTCATCTTAGTTGGCCCTGTAACACCCCTTTTTATACCCCAAAATATTTAACATATAATCAGAGAATAACATGCATATAATTCAAAAGGTTTGGCTTGTAAGCCTCTCAAAAGACATGTAACCAATAAATAAGTTCACCAGTCATAGCATAATACATACACAAACATAACATGAGTTTCATACACCTAGTCTACCCAGTGTTACATTAGTGGTATCAGAGCCATACCTCTCCCAGTACGATGTGGTTCGAGGACGAACCATGCGGAAGCTGGTGGGCATGTAACACCCGAGGCCGAAGAAGGCGAGGGGTGGTTGCACCGCATGGAACACCTAGGGCCAATTGGGGCAAGAGTGGTCGCCACATCGGAATGAGAGGGATCCTAAAGCCGTGCAGGTATGGGACTGCATGGTTGAATGAAGGCTTATAAGGATTGATGGGTACTGCCTATACCAACAAGATGCATCTTCTTTTCGGGAGCCTATTCCATAAGAACTCCATAGTTAAGCGTGCTTGACTTGGAGTAGTATTGGGATGGGTGACCTTCTGGGAAGTTTCCCGGAAAGCGTGCGAGTGAGGTCAAAGCATGCTGAAAAGACCCGTGTTGGTTTGTGGGGTCAGTCGATCATCCCGAAAGCAGTCTGGGGCATTACAAATGGTATCAGAGCTAGACCTCTCCCAGTACGATGTGGTTCGAGGACGAACCATGCGGAAGCTGGTGGGCATGTAACACCCGAGGCCGAAGAAGGCGAGGAGTGGTTGCACCGCATGGAACACCTAAGGCCGAAGTGGGCAATGGTGGTCGCCACATCGGAATGAGAGGAATCCTAAGGCCAGGCAGGTATGGGACTGCATGGTTGAAGGAAAGCTTATAAGGATTGATGGGTACTACCTATACCAACAAGATGCATCTTCTTTTCGGTAGCTCATTCCATAAGAACTCCACAGTTAAGCGTGCTTGAATTGGAGTAGTATTGGGATGGGTGACCTTCTGGGAAGTTTCCCGGAAAGCGTGCGAGTGAGGTCAAAGCATGCTGAAAAGACCCGTGTTGGTTTGTAGGGTCAGTCAATCATCCCGAAAGGAGTCTGGGGCGTTACAGGCCCTACCACAGGAATTTGATAGTCATCGATGTCACTCGGGGGATGCTGTTTACGAGCAACCTCGTCTGGACCACGCCCTAGTGGAACTACTGCACTTACTAGGAGGACTATATGAGCAACCTCGTATGGACCTCGACCGGAGATCCTTTGGTACCTATAGAAGGTTCTTCTATACTAGGGATACGTCGAATGTTAACTATAAGCTCATAGTATCCTGACGTCATTAATTATGAACTCGTTGTATCTTCGATGTTGCCACAATGAGTACTACGTTAGCAGTGGGAAGTATCAACGATATTAGATCGGAGGATGAATCGTGAACCTTCAGCTTGATCTTCAAGGATATTATCTCCAGCCTCTAGTACAGATCTAGATCTGGATCTAGGAACCTTCTTTCTATTGTTTTGCGGAGTTCTCGAGGGAATCAGATGTTTGAGAATCCGACGAATCGCAGTTGAAACAATGATTGATTGGATCGACTGCGACATGTCTCCGGGTTCACTTCTGAACATTCTTGATTCGGTAACATGAAGAGGTTACGAACAAGTAAATTAGATATTGGATCTGAAATCATGGAAATCGTAGGAATTAGAAATTATTTTTCGCAAACGGTGCCACTGTTTCGTTCAGAAACTAGAAATGAATGTAATTAGAGAACTATTTATCTTGAAACAGTGGTGGTGATCTTAGTCACAGTAACACGGGGTGGACTTACACAATTAACACTCCAAATCCAAGTCACCTCAAAATTCAAAATAAATATAATGAAAATTGAAAATCAAAAAAAGTATTTTGCTCTTTGCGTGTGTGAACTGATTTTATGCTTTTGAATAATTAAAATAGATTTGAGATGTATCTTATAGACTTAGTTAAAGTAAATTTTTGTTTAATGAAAGATTTCAACCCTTGCTGTCAATTATTAATGGTTGCCGACCTTGATCCCCTGTAGTAACCTACCTCCTTTGAAAAAGCTTAAATTCAAATTTGACAGTGGTCAAGCTATCAATGCATAATGCCCAAGTTAATACAAACAGAAACTAAATGCATGTACTACAAAGTAATTAGTGTCGAAAGTATACATAAATAAATGGAAATAAAATTTTTATTTATCCAACTCAAAAAATTGGGTAAGGTTATCTCCTTTGTAAAATACTTTAAAAATAATAAAATAATTATAGTATTTAATAAATAATTAAATGTGTTAAAATTAGATAGTATCATGTGATTGATTGGAAATACACTACCTAACTTTTTGTGATGTGTAGAGAAGTTGTCCCATAAAATACAGATACTTTATTAGCATAAAAAATGTTTTATACTTGGATGAAGTTGGACCATTCCTATCATTGTACATCCGATTCAAATCCCAATGCCTATATTTCTCACCACTGCATTACACTCATAGCCTGACAAGTTGGAAACTATTTTTTGACCATATTCATACACCAAATCCAAATCTAAATCATGAGTGCCAGACAATTGATTCACTGCTCCACACTGTCCTGCTCCTGCATAATGATGAAATTACTGAGATACTATCATACTGTGTAAGATAGGGATGGAAATTTTGGGAAATAAAGGATGTTATCTAAAATAGTTTAATATACGGATGCATGTTAAACACTTTCCACTATAGAGTAAATTCATGAATACGTATGCAGTATTACAAATTATGTGATACTTTGCTAAAATGATCATTATGTTGTGTCTGGTTTAACAAACACAATAATGCAATATGATGATGTTAATTTTCAGTTTTACTATCATTTTAATTTAGGTATCACATGCATATCCAATCCAACAGCTCATGAATCTACTTTTATTAAATGTTTATTTCCTTCCACTTTTAGTAGAGGCTAAGTGAGTGTTTGATTTTTATTTTGCAACAGGAAATTAATTTTGTTGTGTTTGATTTAAGTATAATTGATCTAGCTGATAAAAATAGCTTGACATTTGTTTGAGAATGGAATCTTAAAATAGTTTACATACAACACATACACATCAACTCAACTAATAGCTTACAAAAAAAAAATCAACTCAACTAATAGTCTTTTCTAAATAAGAGTGTCGTAAAGGTTCTCACACTTAAAATTAGGGATAATAAATAGACACATCCACTTTATTTAGATTTGCATTGCAAAATTTCGCAAAAGAGGAGACCGACATATGATACGGTGCGACCTAAAATCTTATCTCGTCCAACCTTATCCCATCCCAGAAAAAAGTGGTGGCGGGACGAGGTGGAATTGTGGCCATGCAATTTTTTAGTAAAAACTTTAAAAATAGAGAGAAAATGCAGGCAAAATAAATATGTCCGCTTTTTGAGGACCGGACCTTTTACCCTACCCCAAATCTAAAATGGACAATAATTCATAATCACAATACTTCTCAACTGCGTTGGCGCGGATTTGAGGCAGGAAGAATCATGATTGAATATCATATGCAGTAGTCTCCCAGTAACTTATACATAAATAAAACACATTTTTATTAAAACTGCAATTCATTCCAAACATCTCTAATACAAATTCTACTTTATAAGCTACATCCCATAAAACTACAACTTATTTATACAACTTTATAAGCTACATCCCATACAACTACAACTTAGTTTTACAACTAGTTATCCACGTGACATACGGTTGAGATTGAATCCTGGAGAAACACCAGACTTAACAGAGAAAACTCCATTCCAAATCTCAGTAAAAGCCCTTATAATAATCCCATGATGTTCCACCGAATTCAGCTCAAGAAACCAATTCAAAAGCTCTCTAAGATCATCCTTACAACATATCTCATTCTCCAATATCATTTGTAACATCGAATGTCGGAAATCAAGATAAGGATCATCTGAGTCTTTCTCAACCGCTACTCCTTCGTTTCCGACTCTTCCGAAGCCTTTCAGTGATGGTGATTTATTTGAGTCGAGTGATGTTTTTGTTGTTGGTGTAGTAGCGTTGCTAGTGCTGCTTGAAGTTTCGGTATTGTGTCTGTCTCGTTGTCTCCAAGGGTTTGAATTTGTAGAAGAAGATGATGATGAAGAGTTGTTATGAATGTGGTGTTTTTTGTGTTTTTGTTTTGGGTTGAATATGAAACTGAGTTTTGGTCTTCTACATGTTCCACAACCGAGGTTTATGGATACAGAGTTTAAGGTTACTTTTTTCTTGGAGCTAGACATTTTTTTTTGTTGTTTTGGCTTAGGTTTCAGTGTTGTGTTAGAAACAGAAGAGTGAGAAAAAAAAGATATGCAGTGAAATGAAATTTTAGTGTGGATTTTTGGGAGAGAATTTGAGATGAAGGTGAATGTGTGTGAGAGTTGAGAGTTGAGAATTTATTTATGTTGCATGTGTGTGAGGAGGTAACGAGGGACCTTGTTTGTTGAGCTTTATTGGTGACAGAGCCATTTGGACTTTAGAATTTTGTTTTGGGATGGTATCTTATCTATAAGTGAATGTTTAGTTGTTTGTTAAGGTATTAACGTACATGATGGCCAATGGATCACATGTACATCAAAAGTTAGTCTTTTCAAGGATTCATCTTTAACTTAAAAATGCATGAGTGCAAATATATAATATTACAGTTAATGAGAGAATCTTCAATGGAAAAAGTATTTTTTGACTATTTGTCTCATATTTTCTAGGTCTAAAGCAAGAAAAAAAATTTTAAATAACAAGTTTAAAATTTTTTTTTTAAGAAACCATATTTTCAAACAAATATATCAAAATGTCTAGGTTTGGCAGACCCCCCCAAAGGTATGCGTCAAACCATTTGGCGCAAAGGAGGGGACCTAGCCATATGAAATGGCGCAAACACTGTGAAGATTAGGGCAAGCCAATTGAATTGGCGCATATGTTATGGTTCATACACATAGGCGCCATTTGAAATGGCTCCTATGTGTGTGGGTTATTTTTTTAAAAAAATACCCCATTTTGTACCATTTTGCGTTGAGTTTTCCATTCCGGTCTTTGATTTTTGCAAAAATGACCGATACGCCGATTTCGTAAAATTGTTATTAACCGTAATTAATGTTTTTGTGTAGTCGATTCCGCCGATTAATAAAGTAGAGTTTATTAATAAAAAAATATGTTACATAGTCAATACACGAAGTTGATACATTTTTCGTAAAAAAACGTTACAAAGCTGATTAAACATGTGATGAGGTTGTTCCACGGCTAGGACATTTCTTTTTATTGTGCCCTATTTGACGATAAATATTGCATTTTCTATCCATTTTGTCATGGACGTCCATCTCGGTTCGAATGCGAGTACTGTTGGGGCGACCCTTTTTATTTCGTCGCATCGTGTCATTATGCCATACTACCTCCCCATCATACTCAAGCCAGTAATCCTCCTTTGCCACCACTGGAAATGCCACACTGTATACTTGGAGCAATGTCTCAGCCTTGTAAATTGGAGAAAGTAATGACAATGCATCTCGGTGCGCATATGCACATGCTGCTATGACATGCGAGCAAGGCATACGAAATGCTTGAAACTTACCACAGTCGCACCAATGATCATCTAGTAGAACCCGATATTGTTGTCTCGGCAATCCTTCATTGTGGTCAATTGTTTCTCGAACACTGAAGGTGCGGTTGAATCGATCGAAAGCAGTTACATGATGACTGTTGGCCTTGGCAGATTGTTCTTTCGTAAATATCATGCAACTCTCGCTAAAAAGTTGACTTGATTCTCTAACAGCACTCCACCTTTGACCTGTTGTTGAGAATAGCGAAGCCATCCTAAAGTAGGTTGCCTCCATCAGTGCAGTGATCGGAAGGTTTCGGATGCCCTTAAAAACACCGTTCATGGATTATACTAGATTTGTTGTCATGTGGCCCCATCGCACGCCGTTGTCATAAGCCCTGGTCCATTTCTCTCTGGAAAGGTTATCAATCTAACTTCCCGCGTCCGGATTTTGTAAAACAATTTCACTCCGATAATGTTGGAATGTAGGCTGAGTTAATGCATATCCCGCATTGACTAGTGTTTTCCGGAGGTGCCTATCCTTGATCTCTCGCATGAAATTCTGGGCAATATGGCGAATACAGTAGACATGTGTTGATGGTGGGTGTTGCCATCCGTTTGCTAGATTGTTGTAAGCACTTTCAATGGAAGCATGCCTATCAGAGATTAAACAAAGATCGGGTTGAGGAGCAACGTGTTCTCGGAGATTCCTTAAAAAGAAACTCCAACCCGCGACAGTTTCACCTTCCACTATTATGAACGGTACTGGAACTATGTTGTTGTTTCTGTCTTGTGCAACCGCCATCAACATGGTTCCTTTGTATTTATCATATAACCAAGTTCCATCGATTTGCAGTATCGGTTAACAATATGCAAACCCCCGTATGCAAGGTTGGAAAGCCCAGAAAAGACGATGAAATATACCATTTCCTTGGACACGGGTTCAATCCTGAGCATGCGCTAGCAGTGTCTCTAGAATAGCGACGGTGTCGGGGGCATAAGTTTGAAGCGCAGTTAGGTAACCGACTTTACAATAGTCGGTTTCTGGGACATTATGGTGACGAATTCCTTGACAGTGACAGGCGGGACAACACAATGCCAGAGTCGTCTACGCCGACATAACCTGAACCACCAAGAGGAAGGGGGAGGGGAAGGGATGGCTCTAGGATTCGTGGCAGCAATACACGTCCTCAACGTGTTATACAAGCACCTGCATGCGGAACGGAGGGGCGTTTGGGTGATGAAGGACACTAGGATTTTTTTTATTTTCGGTTTATTAGTGGTTGTTGTCGGTGTATCGTGTTGTTCAAGTTAATAAAAATATTTCGGGGTTTATTTATTTCAACCGTTGTTGCAATATCTGGTTCCGGTAGTCCATATGGGTCCCGGTTTATTAATTAAAATAAATGAAAAAAAATAGGAACCCCACATAGGCGCCATTCAAATGGCATACCTAATGTGAGGTAGCATGCATGCGTCATTTTGAATGGCTAGCATGAGTCTATGTGTCATTTCAAATGGCTACAACACCTATACATTGTTCCCTTGCGCCAATTGGTTTGGCGCATACCCCTAAGGTGTCTGCCAAACCTATACATTTTGGTATTTTTTTTTGAAAATATGGTTTTATAAGTTTTTTTTAACTTGGTTATTTAAATCTTTTTCCTAAAGCAACACATTTCATTTAAAAAATTCATAAATAATTTTTATCAATTTTACTCTAATGATAATTATAAATAAATAATTTAAAATTGACTCCACCAATTATATTATTTTATTTGTGTATAAAAGAAAAATAATTTTTGTATGTGTAAAAAGAATTAACTTTTTTTATGAGAAATAATATTTTAATGATAAACAATGTGTTCTTGTGATTGCTTATTTAGATAATACTTTTCTATTTTAAGTAATTTAGAATGCCAACTAAGTAAATTTCAATGGCAAATTAAAATACGCAACATAGCTTATAGCTTATAATTAAGCAACAATGAGCAATCATCCATTGAAGATACTTTGGTAGGTTGTAAAATAAGAATTTAAGTTATTATTATTATTATTATTATTATTATTATTATTATTATTATTATTATTATTATTATTATTATTATTATTATTATTATTATTATTATGTCTAGAATGTTTGCATTTTTTATTTTTATTATGCACATGTTTGTGAAACTTTAAATGATTTTGTTATCTTTATTTTGCTTTTAGTTAAAATTATTTATGTGATTAAAGACATTCCAAAATTTTATCATGAAGTTAAATTGATTGGATTTTGGTAGTATGAAAAGTTTAGAACAATGTTTAAAATAGAGTAGGTTAGAGTCTTTATACCTCAAACCTTCATAAGTGTTTAGAAGTCTATTCTTGTAAATGAATACTTGTCGTTCAGGTAAAGCTGCTTTCACATCAACTTTACTGTAAAAACTCTGTGAAACATAAATACACAAATGCGTTTTTATCTCGTGTGAAATTCATTAAAGTGCTATAAAACAAACTCCAAGCATCCATCGTTCATTGACCTCAAATCCCAAAGCTTTTTATTTTATTGAAAGTATTCACTGGGTAATGATGAGTGAACAACAAAATTGGAACCCTTTAAAACATATAATCCACAAATTTGAAACATTTAAGCTATGATCACTTCACCACATGAAATCTTCAACATCCCGTGTTCAACTCTAATGCAATAGACTAAATCATCAAACACGTTTCTAGATAACGAATTTCACCTAAATTTTGGAACATACCTCACGTTGTAGTGTCCACAAAACATGTGTCAAAGACTGATCTATGGCACAAAAGACTTGGCCATGTCAGTGAAAGAGGCCTGGTCGAATTTTGTCAAAATAAAATCTGCTATGTAGAGACAAGGTTGAAAAACTGGAATTTTGTGAACCTTGCGTATTTAATAAATCCTGCAGAGTGAAGTTTAACAAAGGCAATCAAAGAACACATGGATCCCTTGATTATATCCATGCTAATCTTTGGGGGCCTCGCAGATGTCCTTGACATTCAGGTTCAAGGAATTTCTATCCATAGTTGATGATTATTCCAGAAAATTATGGGTATTCATTGCGAAAGCTAAGGATGAAACTTTTAAAAATTTCAAAAGTTGGAAGAATCTTGTCGAAAACCAAACTGGCAAGAAAGTCAAGAGGTTGAGAACAGACAACGGTCTTCAACTTTGCAATGAGGTGTTCAATAACTATTGTGTTGTGTCTGGTATTGCAAGACACATAACTACTGCAGGTACTTCCTAGCAAAATGATTTAGCTGGAAGGTTTAATCTAACCATTTTGGAAAGAGTTAGATGTATGTTGGTTAGTATTGGATTGAAGAATTTGTTTTGGGATGAGGATGTTTCAATAACTGCATATTTGATAAATAGATGTTCCTCGTCTGTTTTGGGGATGAAGACACTCGAAGAAGTATGGTCAAGATATCCACCTAATCTCAACAAACTTAGAATATTTGGATGTGTAGCCTATGCTCACATTAGACAAGACAAGGTCGAACCTAGAGCTCCGAGATGCATGTTCATGGGGTACCCTAAAGGAGTCAAAGCTTATAGGTTATGGTGCCTAGAGCCAGGTCACAAGAGGTGTATCACAGGTCGAGATGTAGTTTTCAATGGAGTAGAAATGACGTTTAAGAAAAGTGATGATATGGTCGAAACGTAGAAATCTCTGAAGATATATCTCAATAATATTCACAGGTCAAGAAGATTTAAATATGGAACTATAGGATCAAATCACATCAGAATTAAAGTTTCTAATGTTGGTTGGTTGAACTATTTAGGAAACTTAAAGATTTGTTCCAAGATTCAAAAAGGGCTTTGCAGATTTGGTGCAGTCTCTAGTGTATGGATTTAGTAAAGATTAGGGCAAAGGTTATGAAGCCAATGGACCGCCAAAGGATTATTTAAAGAGAACCCTAACTTAATGGAAATATCTTGTAAGAATTTGTAAATTAGGGGAAGTCTTAGGTCTACTGTTTTGAGAGTCTTTTGTGATTAAAGTCTCCCACGTATCTTTTGATATTGTGTGGAAGAATGTATGTTGCTTGAGTGTTTATCAATCTATCTAATCTCACTCAAAAGCCATTAGGTAATGAGTTGATTTTTAGTTCTCACTCTTTAAGCTTTTAAGCATGAGAGTTGAGTTATGTTCTTGATCAAATTTTCTAAGAAAGATCAAATATTGTTCTTAGTTAGGGTGCTTAACTTAGTTCTTTGATTGAAAAGTGTGATCTTCCCTTGGTCACAGGGTGTGTGTTTTATTACTGCAGTAATTGGAAGTGGGATGGCGATTTCTTAGATCTAGATGTCGACTTCTAGGTAGAAGTAGCGTTGGGTAGTGATTAGGTGAGAAGTTGTAAACTAGGGGTGTTTAGATTTGAACTAATACTATTGATAGTGGACTTCCTTTCTGACTTGGTAGCCCTCAAATTAGGTGACGTTGCACTGAACTAGGTTAACAATTCCTATGTGTTATTTACCCTTCGGGATTTGTTTCCAGCATATGTTTCTGGTTAGTAAATATGTGATTTGTCAACAGATGATGTTAAGACATTTGTCCTGACATCGTTTAAGTTGAGACATCAATCTTAACTGGTGATTCTTACTGGTTGGCACTCTATGATTTATTTGTGTGCAAAATTTACAGATGAATGCTATTATTTTGTATCAAGATCAAATCTCATAACATATGGCTTGATGTCATGTTCTGATGTTGGAACATCACTATTAACATGTTGTATGTGCCACTGTACTAGAGAATTTCAATACGTAGAAAATGGAAAGGAAGATTATGTGTGTAAGTTGAATAGGTCATTATACGACCTGAAATAATCTCCTCGTTAATGGAACCAAAGATTCGACAAGTTCATGGCACACAGAGGTTACACTAGGAGCCAGTTGACCACTATTACTTTGTATTTCGACCTGTAAATTAACTTTTTATTTTGTTTCTTTATGTGGATGATATTCTCATCGCAAGAAACAATGTCGATGATGTAATGAAGATGAAGGTTGAACTCGATAAGGAGTTCGACATGAAGAATCCAGGAGCTGCCTCCTGAATTCATAGGATTGACATCTGGAGAGATAGAAAGTAGTAGTGTTTATGCTTATCTCAAGAGACATACCTTCGTAAGATTCTCGACAACTTTAGTGTGGCTTCACTGAAGCAGTAGAGCTTATTTCCTTCACTGAAGGTGTGAATAAGCAATATGGCTTGAAGGTTTTTCGAGCTGAAACTTTAAGGTCAAGCAATTCCTTTTAAATGTCATAGCCATAGTTGAATACATCCGTCGAAGAATTCATCCTATCATGAGTGAACCAATCACATTGATGAGAGACTGCATTTCGTCAGAGAATTAATCGAGCATGGAGAAGTCCAAGTGTTGAAGGTTTCGACATATCATAATGATGACGATATGATCACCAAGACATTGCCAAGTTGTAAGTTCTTCCACTGCATGCAGTTGATAAATTTGCATGGAGAAAGCTACTTTGTTCCCTTGATGTTGTAGAGTTTGTTCCAAGGTGGAGATTTGTGAGATTTTTGATCAAACTCTAGTCTCGACAAGGGTAGCTTCCTGGGTCGACAAAGATTCAGCATGCTGTCGAAGTATGTTCTCATGTCGATGTTGAAGTCCTGCATGCTGTAATCAAAGTACACTCAAACATACAGTAGTCGAAATGTTAGGATTGTTAGCATATCGAATTGGACCGGTTTGTTTAGCCCAATTGTTTAAGTTAGCTTAGTAGTTTATAAATAGACTAGTTCTCTCACATTGTTGAGAGATGTTGGTTGTTGTTATTCACTTACAATTTTCAAACCCTTATTAAGTAAGTGAATAGTGTAAGACAATTATAATCCATTCTGATTTTCTTCTTCTTCTCTCTTCTCTCTCTCTCTCTCTCTCTCTCTCTCTCTCTCTCTCTCTCTCTCTCTCTCTCTCTCTCTCTCTCTCTCTCTCTCTCTCTCTCTTTCGTGAAAATCTAATAGGGTTTTTTGTGTTTGTTTAAAAAACTTAATCTTTCATATAGTTTTGATTTATTTTTTACGGTACTCTATTACAACCGTTAATCTATCTTTAATTCATTCACCGCTAGGATACAATAAAATTAATCTCTTTAAATTAATCGATTGCAAGACTAAATACTAAGTTTTACTAAAATTTAAAATTATATAAATAACAAAAAGTTGAAATAACGTTTATACCATACTTTCTAGATGGAAACTCATTGTCATAAAATGTGGCCAATACTTTGACGTCTCTATTCAGATTTTAATCAATTTGCTTTGTTGTTGATGCCCTTTGATTTAGGTGTTTATTTTTGCATTTGAACTTGCTTGTTTGTTCCACATTGCTCACAACACACTCTTTTTTGCAGGATATCTTGTTATGGAAATCACCCCAACTATGCTTCTGAAGGAGAAGACCGACATTTCAGCATACTGAATGACTTGGGAGACGCAAGATACTATTGAACAATTGACCTCAAGCACAAGAGGAGGTGAATTGTGGTATTCAAAATTCGTGATTAATTTAAACCTTTATCGATTAAGATCGTATTAGTGAATTTTAAGTGAGTATTCGCAGCAGAAATAAAATATAGAAAAATAAATTGCAAAAAGTAAAGAGATATAGTTGAAGGATAGAAAAACACTTAGAAAGGGGGGGGGGGAGTTGAATAAGTGTAGTCTAAAAACTTGAACGATAAAAACAATTTGCACAGTTATTTTTATCCTGGTTTGTTGTTAACTAAACTACTCCAGTCCACCCCCTTGGAGTGATTTACCTCACCTGAGGATTTAATCCACTAATCTCAACAGATTACAATGGTTTTCCACTTAACCCACGACTAAGTCTTCTAGAGTATCCTGATCACAACCTGATCACTCCAGGAACAATTGCTTAGACACAAGCTAAGACTTTCTAGAGTATCCTGACCACCACGTGATCACTCCAGGAACAACTGCTTAGACACAAGCTAAGACTTCCTAGAGTATCCTGATCACACTTGATCACTCTAGTTACTTACAAATTAATGTAATCAAATTCTAAGAGTATTACAATGCTTCTGAAAAGCTATAATCACAACAGTGATATTTCTCTTAAAGTTTAAGCTTAATCTCACTAATATATTACAACAGCAATGTAGTGAGCTTTGATGAAGATGAAGTTTGTGAGCTTTGATTTGATCAGCGTTTCAGCAAGTTTGTATCAGCGGAGTTGGTAACCTTGCTTCTCATCAGAACTTCATATTTATAGGCACTTGAGAAGATGACCGTTGGGAGCATTTAATGCTTTGCGTATTCCGTACAACATTGCATTTAATGTTTCACACTTTTGTCAACTACCTCGAGCCTTGTTTATGCTGTGTCTACTTACGTTGCCTTTAATAGCTTCTAACGTTCCTTTTGTCAGTCAGCGTAGCCTGCCATCTTGTACTTGCTTCTGATCTGATGTTTGTGAATACAACGTTTGAATATCATCAGAGTCAAACAGCTTGGTGCAGAGCATCTTCTTGTCTTCTGACCTTGAAGTGCTTCTGAGCGTGATACCATGAGAACTTCAGTGCTTCTGCTTCTGAACTCAAGTTCTTCTGATGCTTCCATAGACCCATGTTCTGATTCTGCTTTGACCATCTTCTGATGTCTTGCCAGACCATGTTCTGATGTTGCATGCTGAACCTTCTGAGTCAAAGCTTCTGAGCGCTGATTTGTGCATACTCTTTATATATTTCCTGAAAGGGAAATTGCAGTGTATTAGAGTACCACATTATCTCATACAAAATTCATATCCTTGTTATCATCAAAACTAAGAATATTGATCAGAACAAATCTTGTTCTAACAATCTCCCCCTTTTTGATGATGACAAAAACATATATAAATGATATGAATTTGCAATCAGAATAACGAACGGCTAAAGACAATTACACAGCTAAAGCATAAGCATATAGATAATGTGTGAATGTGTCTCCCCCGGAAATTTATAATCTCCCCCTGAGATAGATAATCTCCCCCTGAAATAAATACTAGAAGAATTTTAATAATAAAAGACTTCCCTGAGTATTTCAGTAGAGACGTTCACATATGCTTGATCTTCAGAACATTCATGACTTCTGATTCTTGCTTCCATAGGACAGCTTCAGAACTTGAATTTCTTTGATCTTCAGAACATTCACAACTTCTGATTCTTGCTTCCATCGGACAGCTTCAGAACTTGAATTTCTTTGATCTTCAGAACATTCACAGCTTCTGATTCTTGCTTCCATCAGGACAGCTTCAGAGCTTGAATTTCTTCTTACATCACTTCATGCTAGATTGTATCAGAACATTGTTGAATGTGCCAGAGCATCATCAGAGCATCTCTACATCCTGAAATGTTACAGAACAACGCTAAACGACAAAAGTCAGCATGAATGAGTCAGAACACATAATATGTATCAGAGCCACATAATGTGTATCAGAACAAATAGACATAATGTTTCAGAGCATATTCTATCATCAGAATATCTGAACATTCTTCCTTCTTGCTTCTTGCTTCTGATTCTGAAGCTTCATAGCACTCATCTTGCTTCAAGAATCCAAGAGCTTGATTCTTTATAGAATTGCTTTTCCTCATGATTTTGCTTCTCATGTTGAGCTTTAAAGAGAATCTTGAATTCCTGCAAGTCAACACTCAAAAACCATAGAACTTTTCAAGTTCTGTTAGCAAAGTGGAGCCTTTCTCCTAGCAACTTGATAAAATTAAATCAGATCATTTATCACATATTTCTCCCCCTTTTTGTCATAACATCAAAAACACAAAAGATTCAGATGAAAAACAAAAGACAATAGGAATGAAACAGAATTAAACTTTTTCATTGATTTGAAAGAGAGAGTACACAAAAGAATGCTGAACAAGCAGATGCAACAAGGAAAGAAAACTACAATGACCAAAGACTAAGACCCTAGCCTAGACAAAATCTGCGCTAGTACGTCATAAATCCCGTCAGTGCTTGCAGTTTGCCTTGCCATGAAGGAGCGAAACTCATCAATGGTTGCTTCTTGCGTGTCCAAACGAAAAGCTAGCATGGCTTGATTCTGATGTAGAGCTTCCAAAGTGTTCATCAGAGCTGAGGGTTCACCAGAAGAAGAAGCGCCAGAACTTCTGCCAACAGGGACAGCAATCTCAGCAGGGCGATCTTCTGGAAGGTCTTCAGCTTCTGCACCTTCCATCACAACATCTGAGTCTGACTCAGAAGCAGTCTCAGCATATTCTGGTTCAGGCAACTCAGAAGCTCCAACTTCCAACGCCTGAAGAATAGTTGCTAGGTTTGTTGGAGGAGTTAGACCAGCAACTTCAGCAGGATAAACCACTTCTGGAAAGACCATGTGAGGAGCGCTTTCAGAAGGGTTCATTCTGAACCAATTAAACAACCATTGAAAATCTCTAGTCAGCACTGGATTCCATGGTCTCCATACCACGATGTCTCTGCAGGGATTTCCTTCTTCCATCTCATCTGCAGGTATCCTCTCTTCAAGAACTCTTCTGTTCCTGATGAGATGGTGATAGCTGCTTTCACCAACTTCCGAAAGAAGACCACGAGCACCAGGTGCTTCAGTCATGATCCTTCTCTGGACATCCATAGCCCTAACCAGAAAATCCTGGCGAAAAGCTTCCCAGAGGTTACAAGTAGCAGGCTCATCCAGGTGGTTAAGATGTGCAGCACCCAGAATCTCCAACCAGCTATTTACATCTGAGCGTAAAAGCTCTAGATAGGTATGAGTGGTAGGTGTTGGAGGGTTGACTGTGAATCTGGAATCAGGATACACACAGCTGTAGGGGTTAGGTGTTCTGGTGGGAAAAGGGTGTGAGAGAGATGAGGAGATATCTGTGAGATGGGTTGAGGGGGAAGAGATATCAGACGGTGATGATGGTGGTTGCAGAGAGATGAATGAAGAGGAAGAGGTAGTGGAGGTCTGTGAAGAGGGAGGTGATTGAGGGATACCTTCAAGGGGTTTAAACACACGTCTAGAGTAGTTTCCAGACATCATAGCTTCAAAAGGATTCACCTTGAGAGGATCGTAGGTGATCCTTATCCTTTTTGGTTTGTTTTCAGATTCTTCGGTTGCCTTTCTCTTTTGTTTATGATCAGTTGCTTGAGTTGATGAGCTTGACGAAGGATTCATGGTGACGTTGCAGATAGAGAGGAACCGCTAGGGTTTATGATATGAAAGCAGAGAGAGAGGGAAATATAAGAGGGAAAAAAAAACGTTTGAAGAATATAAAAAGAAAAATAAATAAACTGAAATGATGAATGGCATTTAATGATGAGTGACATGAGGAGAGAAACTTATGACAAATGAAGTGATTAGCACAGTTACCTAAGTAGGCGTCCCCTCAACTGCACGCATGCTTTTCCAAAAATAGTGAACACGTGTTTACCATCTGGAAAGTTACAGCTGTTTTACTTTTAAAGAGACTCTGAATCAACTTAGACAATGAAACGTTAGTAATAACAGGATCATTACTTCTAATTGATTAAAATCAGAACTTCTTATAAAAGACTAATCCAATCATATTTCAGAATATAACCATACGTAAGATCTTCTCATCTTCTCATTCTGGACATAAATCCATACTAATATTTTTCAGAATGAATTTAAATCTATCTTCAGCCAGGGGTTTTGTAAAGATATCAGCCCATTGATGGTGTGTATCCACAAAGTTTAAAGATAGAACACCCTTCTGACCATAGTCCCTTATGAAATGATGTTTGATCTCAATATGTTTAGCTTTTGAATGTAATATAGGATTTTTAGATAAACATATAGCAGAAGTATTATCACAGAAGATAGGAATGTTACTTTCATATATCTGATAATCTTCTAGCTGACTCTTCATCTAAAGCATTTGTGTGCTACAACCAGCAGCAGCAACATATTCTGCTTCTGTTGTTGAGAGAGCAATGGTAGCTTGCTTCTTGCTGTACCAGGAGATCAGATGACTTCCAAGAAATTGACAACTTCCAGAAGTACTCTTTCTTTCAATTCTATCCCCAGCATAGTCAGCATCACAGAATCCTACTAAGTTGTAATCTTTAGATTTTCTGTAGACTAAACCAACATTAGTAGTACCTTTCAGATACCTCAGAATTCTCTTAACAGCTGTTAAGTGAGATTCTCTAGGGTCTGATTGGAATCTAGAACACAAACAAACACTGAATAGTATGTCAGGTCTAGAAGCAGTTAGGTATAGAAGAGAACCAATCATACCTCTGTACAACTTCTGATCTACCTTCTTACTTACCTCATCCTTACCTAGGACACATGTTGGATGCATAGGAGTTTTGGCTTCTTTGCTTTCAGAAAGATTAAACTTCTTCAGAAGTTCTTTCACATACTTTGTTTGATGAACATAGGTTCCATCAGAAGTTTGGTTGATTTGAATCCCAAGGAAATACTTGAGTTCTCGCATCATGCTCATTTCAAATTCAGCCTGCATAGACTCAACAAACTCCTTTCCAAGTGTAGCATTAGATGTTCCAAAGATAATATCATCTACATATATTTGACATATTAAAATATCCTTTTTAAAGGTTTTACAAAAGAGAGTAGTGTCCACTTTTCCTCTAATGTAACCATTTTAAAGAAGGAAAGAACTTAAACGTTCATACCAAGCTCTAGGAGCTTGCTTCAATCCGTATAGTGATTTCTTTAATTTAAAAACATGATTTGGAGACATGGAGTCTTCAAAACCAGGAGGTTGATGGGCATAAACTTCTTCATCTATATAACCATTTAAGAAGGCACTCTTGACATCCATCTGATAAAGAGTGATGTTGTGTTGAGTGGCAAAAGAAATTAATAGACGAATAGATTCTAACCTGGCCACTGGTGCAAAGGTTTCTGTGTAGTCAATTCCTTCTTGCTGACTATAACCCTGAGCAACCAGTCTGGCTTTGTTTCTTACCACTTCTCCCTTCTCGCTTAGCTTGTTTCTGAATACCCACTTAGTGCCGATGATGTTAAATCCTTTTGGTCTAGGAACCAAGTCCCATACATCATTCCTTGTAAACTGATTGAGTTCTTCTTGCATAGCAATTATCCAGTCTGGATCTTCTAGAGCTTGATCAACAGAAGTTGGCTCGATCAAAGACACAAGACCTGATTGACATTCTGCATTGTTCTTAAGGAATGCTCTTGTTCTGATAGGATCATCCTTCTTTCCAAGGATCACATCTTCTGAATGAGCTGATGCAAGTCTGGGTGATCTTCTGACTGTTGGCTCTTCAGAGATCCTCAGATCCTCTAAAGAAGCAGCAACTTGATCTTCTGATCCATTGCTTTTGAGACTTTCAGCTTCTGGAGCTTTGCTTCTTGGTTCTACAGCTTCTGATATAACAATATCTATATCTGCAAAATTCTTAAACTGCTTTGGTTTTTCAAGACCGAGCTTATCATCAAACCTGATATTGATTGATTCTTCTACAATCAATGTTTCAGTATTGTATACTCTGTAGCCTTTAGAGCGTTCAGAATATCCAAGAAGGAAACACTTTTGTGCTTTAGAATCAAACTTACCAAGATGATCTTTAGTATTCAGAATAAAACACACACATCCAAAAGGATGAAAATAAGAAATGTTGGGCTTTCTGTTCTTCCACAATTCATAAGGAGTCTTATTTAGAATAGGTCTTATAGAGATTCTATTCTGAATATAGCATGCAGTGTTTATTGCTTCTGCCCAGAAATGCTTAGCCATATTAGTTTCATTGATCATGGTTCTGGCCATTTCTTGTAGAGTCCTATTTTTTCGCTCTACAACTCCATTTTGTTGTGGAGTTCTAGGACAAGAGAAATCATGGGCAATACCATTTTCTTTGAAGAACTCCTCAAAGAACTTGTTCTCAAATTCACCACCATGATCACTTCTAACCTTTATGATTTTGCATTCTTTCTCAGATTGGATCTGAGTGCAGAAATCAAAGAACACTGAATGAGACTCATCCTTGTGTTTTAAGAACTTTACCCATGTCCAGCGGCTATAATCATCTACGATGACTAATCCATATTTCTTCCCTCTGACAGATGCTGTTATGACTGGGCCAAACAGATCAATGTGCAAGAGTTCTAACGGCCTTGAGGTAGACACAACATTCTTAGACTTGAAAGCAGGTTTGGAGAACTTGCCCTTCTGACATGCTTCACAAAGAGCATCTGATTTATATTTCAGATTAGGGAGTCCTCTGACAAGATTTAGTTTGTTAATCTGAGAAATCTTTCTCAAACTAGCATGTCCTAATCTTCTATGCCAGACCCACTGCTCTTCAGAAACAGACATAAAGCAAGTCACCTTCTGCTTCTCAAGATCTGAAAGATCAATCTTATAAATGTTGTTCTTTCTCTTGCCTGTAAATAGGATTGAGCCATCCTTCTGACTTACAGCCTTGCAAGACTTTTGATTGAAGATTATATCATAACCATTGTCACTTAATTGACTTATGGACAATAAGTTATGCGCTAATCCTTCTACAAGAAGTACATTAGTTATGGAAGGAGAGTTACCAAGACTTATGGTTCCAGAGCCAATGATTTTGCCCTTTTGATCTCCTCCAAACTTGACTTCTCCACCTGGTTTAAGCACCAGGTCTTGGAATGTAGACCTTCTTCCTGTCATGTGTCGCGAGCATCCAGAGTCCAGGTACCATGACATGTTGTGCTTTGTCCTCTTTGCAGCCAAGGATATCTCTTCAGAATCTGATTCTGATGTAGATTCTGATCCATCATCTTCTGTAGCCATCAGCGCGAAGTTGGCTTGCTCTCCTTCAGAGTCTGATTCTGATTCTGATTCAGAATCATCCCATGTTGCCATAAGACCTTTCTTCTTATGAAACTTCTTCTTGGGATTCTCCTTCTGAAGTTTTGGACATTCATTCTTGAAGTGTCCAGGCTCATTGCACTCATAGCAGACAACCTTCTTCTTGTCAGATCTTCTGTCACCAAAAGATTCTCCTCGTTCAAATCTCTTTGAACTTCTGAAGCCTCTGAACTTCCTTTGCTTGCTTTTCCAGAGTTGGTTTACCTTTCTGGAGAGCATGGACAGTTCATCTTCTTCTTTAGATTCTGATTCTTCAGGATCTACTTCTTCAGCCTGAAAAGCGTTAGTGCGTTTTTTATAATTAGATTTTAATGCAACAGACTTACCTTTCTTCTGAGGCTCGTTTGCATCTAGCTCTATTTCATGGCTTCTCAAGGCACTGATAAGCTCTTCCAAAGAAACTTCATTCAGATTCTTTGCAATCTTGAATGCTGTTACCATTGGACCCCATCTTCTGGGTAAGCTTCTGATAATCTTCTTTACATGATCAGCCTTGGTGTAGCCTTTATCCAGAACTCGTAATCCAGCAGTTAGCGTTTGAAATCTTGAGAACATCTTCTCAATGTTTTCATCGTCCTCCATCTTGAAGGCTTCATATCTCTGGATTAGAGCAAGAGCTTTAGTCTCCTTGACTTGAGCATTTCCCTCATGGGTCATTTTCAATGACTCATATATATCATAGGCCGTTTCCCTGTTAGATATCTTCTCATACTCAGCATGAGAGATAGCATTCAGCAAAACAGTCCTACATTTGTGATGATTCTTGAAAAGCTTCTTCTGATCATCATCCATTTCTTGCCTTGTAAGCCTTACGCCACTAGCTTTCACTGGATGTTTGTAACCATCCATCAGAAGATCCCATAGTTCACCATCTAGACCAAGAAAGTAACTTTCCAGTCTATCTTTCCAGTATTCAAAGTTTTCACCATCAAATACTGGTGGTCTAGTATAACCATTGTTACCATTTTATTGCTCAGCAGAGCCAGATGTAGATGCAGGTGGATTTGTTAGAATTTCACCAGCCATATTTTACTAAAGCGTTTTTCTCTTCCTGAATCTTTTCTAAACACGGTTTAGTGCTTGCACCTTAGAACCGGCGCTCTGATGCCAATTGAAGGATAGAAAAACACTTAGAAAGGGGGGGTTTGAATAAGTGTAGTCTAAAAACTTGAACGATAAAAACAATTTGCACAGTTATTTTTATCCTGGTTTGTTGTTAACTAAACTACTCCAGTCCACCCCCTTGGAGTGATTTACCTCACCTGAGGATTTAATCCACTAATCTCAACAGATTACAATGGTTTTCCACTTGGCCCACGACTAAGTCTTCTAGAGTATCCTGATCACAACCTAATCACTCCAGGAACAATTGCTTAGACACAAGCTAAGACTTTCTAGAGTATCCTGACCACCACGTGATCACTCTAGTTACAACTGCTTAGACACAAGCTAAGACTTCCTAGAGTATCCTGATCACATTTGATCACTCTAGTTAGTTACAAATTAATGTAATCAAATTCTAAGAGTATTACAATGCTTCTGAAAAGCTATAATCACAACAGTGATATTTCTCTTAAAGTTTAAGCTTAATCTCACTAATATATTACAACAGCAATGTAGTGAGCTTTGATGAAGATGAAGTTTGTGAGCTTTGATTTGATCAGCGTTTCAACAAGTTTGTATCAGCGGAGTTGGTAACCTTGCTTCTCATCAGAACTTCATATTTATAGGCACTTGAGAAGATGACCGTTGGGAGCATTTAATGCTTTGCTCATTCCGTACAGCATTGCATTTAATGTTTCACACTTTTGTCAACTACCTCGAGCCTTGTTTACGCTGTGTCTACTGACGTTGCCTTTAATAGCTTCTAACGTTCCTTTTGTCAGTCAGCGTAGCCTGCCATCTTGTACTTGCTTCTGATCTGATGTTTGTGAATACAACATTTGAATATCATCAGAGTCAAACAGCTTGGTGCAAATCATCTTCTTGTCTTCTGACCTTGAAGTGCTTCTGAGCGTGATACCATGAGAACTTCAGTGCTTCTGCTTATGAACTCAAGTTCTTCTGATGCTTCCATAGACCCATGTTCTGATTCTGTTTTGACCATCTTCTGATGTCTTGCCAGACCATGTTCTGATGTTGCATGCTGAACCTTCTGAGTCAAAGCTTCTGAGCGCTGATTTGTGCATACTCTTTATATATTTCCTGAAAGGGAAATTGCTGTGTGTTAGAGTACCACATTATCTCATACAAAATTCATATCCTTGTTATCATCAAAACTAAGAATATTGATCAGAACAAATCTTGTTCTAACAATAGTTAGAGAAATTACACCAGAGATTTATATAGCTTTGAGAGTTTCACTGTATACTTTGAGCTTTAACAAGTTATGCCCATGAACCTTTTTACAATCTGATCTTGAAATTTTAGCAAGCTTATCCCCAACCAAAAGAAAGCTTTTAACACAAACTATGCTATCGAACCAAACAGAGATTTATGGCTGATCCCTTTAACCAAACCAAATTTTTTCGCCAAAGCTTTATAAACAAATAATAGGGATTTATGGTTGATCTCAAGAACCAAAACTAAATCTCTTAAAGGTATCACACCCTTAAGAATAAAAATGACCAACAAGACCACTTACAAAAAATATCCGCCTCACAAATAAAGCTTCACTCAAAAGCACTTAGGCAACCAGAAGTGAAATAAAAAATTCTGAACAAAAAAAATGAAGAAAGATAAATTCCAAAAAAATGAAATAGATGGAAAGTGTCGTTGTTTGAAGTGAGGGAAAACCTCCTTTATGTAATAGTTGGAATCACCAAAAAAGGAAACGATCCATGGGCCGAATTGATTATCTAATCGATTAGGAAAATTTTTTTATCGATTAGAAAACAAAAATATAATCGTTTGTAAGATCCAAATAAAAAGGTTTAGATATAGAGCCATTACAAGACACAAATATGTTATCCTTTTTGATTTTGCAATCGATTATTACTTTTCTAACGGGTTAGAAAATTTTCTAATCGATTAGAAAACACTTTTTCAAATTATTTCCAGGCCAAAAGAAAATATAGGATATATAGCCATTTTAGTTCATTAAGATGGTGTCCCCATCGCTTGGTTAATCGATTAGCCATTTTCTAAGGGATTAGCATAACATTATAATCCATTAGATAACAGAAAAAAATTTCAATTGATTGGCTTAAGTATCCAATCGATTGGTTAGTTCAAAAAGGCTTTGAAAAGAGATTGGACAACTTCTTAATCACTAAGCTTGACTTAGAAAACAATTTGCATGATAACAATATTTTTTTTAAAAGAATTTTTAAGTGTGTGTGAGTTTACTTGATACTCTTAAGTTACTACCTTACTTTTACATTATTCTGTCCACTCAGACAGACCGACAGATAAGACCTATCGAGCTTTCACATCTTTCCCCAAAGATGCTTCAAGACTCTTGCTAGATAGTATTTGATTATATATGCACTTTGATCTTGATTCCTCTTCTGAAACCACGTATATCCTCATGCATTGTGGTTATCAAAACTTCATATGTTAATATCCATTACCTGCAAGCACATAGATTTAAATTCTCCAATTTTTTGATGATGACAACGCATCTCTCAAGGATGGTGTTAACAAGAATTAATGGATACATGAATTTTTGGAGCGATCAAAATCGCTCTTAATTAGTTAGAGAGTATAATCTACTCCCCCTAAGAGCACATTTCTCCCATTTGTCATTATAAAAAAGGAGTAACAAAATCAAAACACGTATATGCCATGTAAAAGGAAAATTTTACCTTATAGAGATGAACAATAGTTTTCTAGATTAAGGTATAGGATATAAAATCTTATTTCTCCATGAAATGTATCATCCAATTTTGAAATAAATTATTAAGTAAGCTTTGTAGAAAATTTTCCCTTGATTCTTTATCGAATAGAACTCAGAAGACTTTGAACATTTCTAAATCGAAAGGATTTTCTATTGTATAATTCTTTCTTTCTCTGATTCGTTTCAGTGGATAATCACTTCTTCTTAGAAAATCTTTGGGACAACTTCTTTTTTATCCTCATTGAGCCTCAGATTAATATTGGAAGTTAGGCGTGTTGTATTTGGAACCCATTTGCTTTAAAAGAACTTGAAACTCAACCATTAGTAGGAAATAAATTTAGTAGACAAGGCGGTTAATAAATAATTTACTAGAGAATCAATCAAAACATTTTCCGATTTTTCTATCTCTATTAAGTGTATTACCTAATGAAAATTCTGGTATGACATACTCGGATGTCATTCCCGATGTCAAGACATCTGATCTGTTATTAATGTAGCAGAGGCAGAATAGAGAGATCCCCCAATTTTTAATTACACCTAAGAAGGAGTCAATGAGACCTGGGATCACATATGTTCATCCAACATAACCAGATTGTAAAGTTTATATGGTTTTGTAAAGGAACAGCTAACACTTCTGAATCTGATGTTATTAACGATGTTATAACATCCATGACTGAACAAACATAATAATGCAGAAGATAAATGACACAGTTAATTGTTAACCCAATTCGGTCTAACTACCTACTCTGGGGGCTACCAAGCCAGGAAGAAGATTTCACTATCAGTAGTACTATTTTATGTAAACAACCTCAGGTTTACAGATAAACAACCTCTGGTTTACCTAGTCACTACCCAATGCAACCTTTATCTCTGAACTGCATCCAAGACAAGAGAACCTCTGCTCACTCCCTAGTGATACCTAACTGTTACAACCTTGCAACAGCTATTTACACAATTAACAATGAACAATAACTTGATCTTTCTTCACAGCTTCGATCAAGGATACAATACTCAACTCTTACCTACAGGTTACGAGTGAGGGCAATCACTTCTCTTACCTACAGGTTTCGAGAAGGACATGGCAGCCATCCCACAACCTGGGTGGTCTGCCTATAGAAACCCTAATGACCACATCATTTCAAAACGAGGTTTTCTGTTACAAACTAGGTTACAAAGATTTCTATTTATAACTTGATCCCAGTTGGACTTGGGCTTACAAATCGCAGCACTCCTTGCTGTTACAAATCTGCAAAAATCTTCTGCTACAATCAAGGTCTTTTTAATCATGAGTTTCCTAATTTATCTCCTAAATTAGAAACTGTTGAATCTTTAAGCTTCTTATCTGATTCTCCCCGAATCTTCAATCTTCTGATCTGATTCTTCAAATATTCTCTAGACCTTTAAATATGTGCCACATAGGATTACAAAATATTCCAAGAATATTCTGTATCTGTTGAGTACAAACTAAATCTTCCTTCTAGTTCTGCAGGTGCGATGTCATGATTTGATGTCATGACATTCCATGTAACATCTTGCTTGTACCTGTTATGTTCTTTATATATTTGCAAGATTCACAATGCATTATGTTTTGATGCTTAATATGTTTTAGCCAAACATGGAGCCAATAAGCCAATAAAAGCTCTAACAATCTCCCCCTCTGGCATATTTTGGCTAAAACTAGACATTCATTAAAAATGCAGCAAAACACAGTTGCTCTTCAACTTTCAAGACAACAAGGAAGAACATAATTTTACATTCTCAGAATTAGGCTTTAATACCTTCTGTTCTTCAGGACTTCAACCACGTCATAACTTCTTCAGTCTGCTACAGGTTCTTGTTTCTTTTCACAGTAGCCAAATCATCAGAAGATCATATTCTCTCCCCCTTTTTAGACACAATATGACAAAGACTAGACCGATGTCATAATATGCAGTGGAACACCTTCATGTAACACTGATGTTCACGAGGAAGATGATGTGATAAGACCTTTGTCTTAGAGGACCAATTGTGGCATAAGATACCCCTTCCTCAGTCTTGAACCAGAAACCAAATCCTAGCTTAGACCTAGAGAGAGGACTTGAGTGAAAACTGTCCACCAGTCCTAGTAACTCAGAACACCAATCACAATTGTGTTCATAACTCAGATCACAAATCACAACGAAAAGGATTCCTATACTGAAGGTTGTATATACTGGAACACCTTTGTTGTTATTGCAGAAAAACCCATGGTACAGACCATCAACATCCCCAGCCCGTGTTTTTCTTTTTGTGAAGTGGTTTTGGTACAGCAACCCATCATAATACCAAACCCAGACACGACTCATAAGAACACACACGAACAACATCTTGAGAGAGTTTGATTTCTATAATCCATGGAGATGTTATTATATAGCCATTGGAGATTATAGGAAATAACGATAGTCTTTGGTCTTGTTCAATGGTCAAACGGTTAATTAGGAAACAGTTCCAAAAGCAATTACTCTATCCAAAGTAGTTTTTGACTGTTTTTCTGATAGGAGTTATCTTGAAATACCAGTGCATGCATAGTCATTGATTGTACTTTACACCGACCACTGATGTGTAGATAAACTTCAAGTCAGATTTCCTTGTTTAACTTAGAAGATTCAATGTCTTTAAACATGTCATGACATCCTGTCAGACATTGTCACTTTTCTTCCCTTTAAGCACATAGCTCAAGATTCTGCAAAAGATTAAGACAAAGCATCTTTTGGACCAAGTAAGAGACTCCCTACTTACTCAATAGTCATCAACATAGACTTCTGTTGTTCTGAACACCTTGAGACTGTTAGACATACAACTACCTCATTAGTATAGAGAAGGAATTGTAGTTTCTAGTTGCACATGGTTAGATTTAACCACTGACAAATAATTGACAAATATTTCACATTTTCTTCATGATGTTAAAGTATTTTTAACCAAGAAACTTTTCTTGACAAAAGAAGTTACTCCCCCTATCCTAGATAGTCTGAGCTTCTTCAAGGAATAAGCTTAAAATGATGAATGGAAAATATAAGACTCATCTTCGTATCTTCAAGAGCCGCACCCTCTGTTCAACTATCCTGCTGAACACACTCACTATAGCAAATTTGCTCCTTTACATTAAATACTTACACCAGAAGTAAGACGTCATAACATTGTGTCTGGCATTTGTACTACCAGTATTCTCCACAAGGTTCATCTCTTTCTTCAACAGATCCTTGTCTACTACCTTATCTCCTTCAGAAATGATCAAGTGATGACCTCTTGACACTAGAAGCACACACAGAGAGGTTGCCAAAATCTCAACATAAAGAACTGCCACTTCTTGAATTTTGTTGAGCATAACCTTACCATGTTTGAATTAGATCATGGTCTGCTTAAGAAAATTCGAAATCGTTTTTGATATGGTGTTTCTCAATCTCACACATTGATTAACATGCTCCTTGAACAGAAAGGATTCTCCTTTATCCTTAGTTGTTTTGATCAGATCATAGAACTTTTGTCTTCATCATCATCTTCACTAAGTGAAGTCTTCATCATGAAAGTAATTATGTATTGCCAAAACAAATTACTTACAACCAGATCAGAACCTGCCCATTCTAATCCACATTATGCCTGAACTGTCACTATAGACAATAATGTTGCTTTTTCAAACTTCTAATGCATATTCCTAGTCCTTCTTCCAGGATTAATGCATTTTGTGATGTTGACATCACTTCAAGACATAAGTTCGTCTGAACTCAAACAAACTTTGACTATCCATATAGATAACACTTCTCTATAGAGGACTTGGAACATAAGAAAAAATTTGTGTTCCCTTCATTTGGAATTTGCCACAGTTTCCAAGTTTAGAAACCTCAGTTTGTTTGCTACACAAGATTCAGATTGCCACACTCTGCAACTTGGAGTAGAAAAACTATGATTGTATAACCATAAATTAATCTTCAGCGTACACGTCTGAGTTATTTCATACAGACATTGTCCATATTTAGCTCCCATCAAGATATTTAACAGAATTAGTATACTATACCAAATACTCTTTGCCTTCTTCCTTGATGTGTGAAGATAATTGAGAACACATAGCTAAAGGAACTTCTTCTCAGTCCTGCATCCAGGTTCTAAACCCAATAAGTACTAAGTCTCCCGTCAAAGTACTTACCAGCTTCTCAGTTAGAATTTACTACTCACACTAGGTCATTCTGACTGATTACCTCTTCAAATTTGTACTTTATTTTCTTGGCAAATATACTACACAGAAACTGAAGGTCTTGAGATGATGTTGTGACATCAGATATGACATCATCCTTCATGGTTCTTGGTTAACATCGTTAACATCAAATTGACAACACTCGGGGTGAGGACAGAATAATCCAATTATCAGCAATATCCAGACATATCAAGGAGTACAATAGCCAGCATCTCAATAAGCTTTTCTTCAGACTTTCATTCTGGTTTTGAGATGATGGATGCCATAGTCTATACCTATAGAGGAGATTCCCTCATTTAGGTTTCTAGAACAGACTTAGTTATAGCATGACATTGAATTAGTCAGATTCACCTGACTTCCTTGATTCCATACAACACTACCCTTTCTAGATAACAACTAGGGCAGTACACATTCTTGACCATATTTCGCTGTGGTTGAAACACAGTATTCAGCTCCAACAACTGCTCTATGGTTATGAATCAAAATACACATATCTGGTTTCATTAATCAGAGGAAATTTCCAGATATAAGCTCTTCTTGAGTAAATCATAAAGGATCACAAAGGAATACCTTCATGAGTTTTCTTGTGATACTGAGCACATGCAAATCGTGTCCTGATTAACTTATAGCCAGATGTCTCCTCTTCCAGACCAGGAGTAGGTTCCAAACTAATGTTCTCTCACTACATTAGTTTAGCACCAGAACATCTGTTCTTCAGCTGGTAGCTGCATATCGGTACTAATGTCCTAACATCCGGTAGGACATCTGTTCCTCCTTCTAGGAATTCTTCAGCCTTGAAGATTTCAAGATACACACTTGCAGATGGTTATGAATATCATTGATCAGTTGACATTCATCAGATCTAATAAACCATGTCATTATGAGTGGACTTGAGAGATTACTCGAGTATCTTTGACACTTTAATTATAGCTGTCAATATCTGCCATATATTTTGTTGAATATAAATAACCCTAGGGTTTCACAGAGACTATGCAGCGGAAAATAGTCATACTTCAACAGAATTCGCATAATGCTTACTTTATGTGTTAGATGTAGCATGACAACTACAGATTGATTACTTCTCAACCTTGCACAATGCTTGCTTCTGCACCAAGCAATAGACTAGACCAAACAAAAACCATGACTGGAAGAACTCTCATATACACAGAGATTACCTTATCAATATCTTCACTCCCGCATGAAGGTTTTGATGTGATTCTTCTCTGTCCATAGATGCCGGTCAATTTAGTTCTAAAATGCAACTTCTTCACTCCCGCATGAAGCCTTTGGATTTAGCACTCCTTGTTCCTGCATCACCACTCTTAGTCAAGTTGGTCTAATCTTTCACACATAGGTCCACCCTCCACTTCAAGGGACCATACAATATGAACATTCCTTGTTCAAACAATCTTCTACCTTTACAACAACCAGAATTTATCCCTCATGGATCTCTTCTAGAAACAGACAAGATGCCTGCTCTGATACCAATTGAAAATTCTAGTATGACAGACTCGGATGTCATTCCCGATGTCAAGACATCTGATCTGTTATTAATGTAGCAGAGGCAGAATAGAGAGATCCAAAAATTTTTAATTACTCCTAAGAAGGAGTCAATGAGACCTGGGATCACATATGTTTAGCCAACATAACCAGATTGTAAAGTTTATATGGTTCTGCAAAGGAACAGCTAACACTTCTGAACCTGGTGTTATTAACGATGTTATAACATCCATTACTGAACAAACAACATAATGCATAAGATAAATGACATAATTAATTGTTAACCCAGTTCGGTCTAACTACCTACTCTGGGGGCTACCAAGCCAGGAAGAAAATTTTACTATCAGTAGTACTATTTTATGTAAACAACCTCAGGTTTACAGATTAAAAACCTCTGGTTTACCTAGTCACTACCCAATGCAACCTTTATCTCAGAACTCCATCCAAGACAAGAGAACCTCTGCTCACTCCCTAGTGATACCTAACTGTTACAACCCTGCAACAGCTATTTACACAATTAACAATGAACAATAACTTGATCTTTCTTCATAGCTTCGATCAAGGATACAATACTCAACTCTTACCTACAGGTATCGAGTGAGGACAATCACTTCTCTTACCTACAGGTTTCGAGAAGGACATGGCAGCCATCCCACAACCTGGGTGGTCTACCTATAGAAACCCTAATGACTACATCATTTCAAGAAAAGGTTTTCTATTACAAACTAGGTTACAAAGATTTCTATTTATAACCTGATCCCAGTTGGACTTGGGCTTACAAATCGCAGCACTTCTTGCTGTTACAAATCTGCAAAAATCTTCTCCTACAATCAAGGTCTTTTTAATCATGAGTTTCCTAATTTATCTCCAAAATTAGAAACTATTGAATCTTCAATCTTCTGATCTGATTCTCCCTGAATCTTCAATCTTCTGATCTGATTCTTCAAATATTCTCTAGACCTTTAAATATGTGCCACATAGGATTACAAAATATTTTGTATCTATTGAGTACAAACTGAATCTTCCTTCCAGTTCTGCAGGCGCGATGTCATGAGTTGATGTCATGACATTCCATGTAACATCTTTCTTGTACCTGTTTTGTTCTTTATATATTTGCAATATTCACAATGCATTATGTTTTGTTGCTTATTATGTTTTAGCCAAACATGGATGCCAATTATGTAACATCCGTAATTTTCTTTAAATTAATTTAATTAGAATTTAAATTATTTTATTGGAATTATTTGACATTTCTCTGAAAATTATGGAAAATAATAAAATTGGGCCGAGGTAGTGTTTAGTAAAAGGAGGGGTGTTAGTCATGAGGCCTTTTACTAAAATTATGTTGTTTTTCATAAAAGAAGGAAAAGAGGAAAATTGGAAATAGAACGAGAAAAGAGCAAAAGAGGAGAAGAGAGCAAGAACGTGAAAGTGCAGAAGCAGAGAAAGAGGAAGAATTCAAGAATTTGGCTAAGGTAAGGGGGGACTTATCTGATTAGCATCTATTATCGGGTTAGGGGTTAATAGCATAGAATATATGTGGAATTCGTATCAATTAACCCATATGATAGGTTTAGGGATTGAGGAAAATTGTGTGATGTTTGATCCCTTTGTTGAATCTATGATGTGTATGATGTTATGGTCTTAATTGATGCTTAATTAGTGTATTCTGATGTGCATTTGGTGTTGTATGTGTTATCCATTTCCTGAAATTCGTGCTGGTATGATTTGAGGGCAATTGGGATGTGTAGAATGTTGTTTTCTGCGATTTGGGGTTCTAAAATTTACGGGATCGCGCCGCGTCCCAGGGTTGGCGCCGCGAACGGATGGGCAGAAAGCCAGGAAGTTTTGACACGCTCAGTTCGCGTCGCGTCCTAGTGTTGGCGCCGCGAAGGCGTACCTTTTTCTCGTTTCACGCCGCGAGCATATGTTTGCGCCACGAACTGCTTGGTAGAGAGCCAAGGATTTTTGAGACGCTCAGTTCGCGCCGCGAACCAAGTTGGCGCCGCGTGCTGTTAGCGATAGAACCTTTTTTTAAAAAAGTTTAAAGATGCATAAATTTCTATCCGTTGGTCCGTTTGATGTGCCGTTTCGAGCTAAACGAACCTTATAAAATAATCTATTTGATGATGAATGATGTGATTGTGATTGAATGATGCATATATATATATAAACATGCTTGATGATGATGGTTGGTATGATTAAATGAGTATTTTGATGATGTTACTCATTAGACTTGACGATGGTATAAGTATGTTCATGTATGTTGCATTCATTCATATTCATTGATGATGCTGTATCCATGATGATGTGTTGGATCAGTGAAGGGCATGATTCCCATTGTGTGGAATCTGTGCAGGCAGGGCCGTATCTTGATGATGTTGGATCGGTCATGGGTTATTCCCATTTGACGATGTTGGTACCACATGCATAGTGTCAATTCATACATATGCATATTTTTATAACATGATTGGATGTATTCCGGTGTTGTAAATATTGATGATGTGTTGGTTGATTGTTTGTGATGATGAAACTTGTCTGAATGTCTGTTTATGAAACAATTGGGTGAACGATGCAGCAATGATGTGTTACTGCTTTATAACCTTTTAACATTTGTTAATTATGATGAGACTCACCCTTACATGTTGTCATTTTCAGATTGAGGATAGCGGCTGTTCGACTCGATGAGGACAAGTTCCACAATTATCCTATAAAAAATAAGAAGAAAAATATTGAAGACATGTTCTAAATTGCAAAGCTTTGGTCAATCAAGTGTTAAGGTATATGAAGCTCTTAACACATACAATCTTAGTGCTCAATCCTTTAATTCATGCATATAACATGTGAAAAGTGGTTTTGAATCTGGGTTGATGATCCTGGTTAAAAATTTATAGACTTGCATGTTTATCATTTTTAACTTAGAAAAATATCAAATTTTTTAGAGTGCAATCGGTTACAGTATGGGTACAATCGATTGTAATACCCTCTGCCTGCGCTAAATTTCCATTTTTCACATATGACAATCGGTTGTTGCATTAATGAAACCGATTGTCATCAGTGCATTTTCAAATTTTTAACATTGGAAGGCCATGCAATCGGTTGTTATTTTAGTGCAATTGATTTCACTTGTACCAGAAGTGAAAAATACTTTGTTTTATTACACCCAATTATCATCTCTTTTCATGGCAATCATTCTATTTTTTTAAGGATAAAAATTCAGAATTTCTTTCAACCATTGTCATGTTTTTGAATGGTTGTTAACACTACTATAAGTAGAATTCAAAGTTTCAATTTATATTTACCTCTTTCAAACAAATTATCAAAAACTCTCTGCATAATTTCTCTAACACAATTTTCATTCTTAGATACTTTTTTATCATGCTTTCATATCATATTCAATAAAGTATCTTGAGCACTTAAGAGAATATTTGCTCTTAAGTTTCATAACTTGAAAGAGAATAAGTCCTTTCATAGGATTTTTGTACTACAAACTTATCTACTCAAAAATCTCTTTTTGTATCAACATCTTATTTTTCCAATATTGTTGGAAATAAGATTGTGTGAAGTGTATTGCTTGTTTTTCTAAGATTGTTGGAAACAAGTGTGTACAAGAAAAGGGATGATTGTTTTATTTTCTTCTAGAACAAGTTTCAAAAGGATAGTTCTTGATAACTTGGTTAGAGTCTTGTTTAGGAAGATCTAACAATAATAAAATCTCTTACATGTGGTAAAGGGACTAGACGTACTCTCAGATTATGAGGGGAACTATGATATATTCTCAGTGTTCTTTACTTTCCTCACTTTACTATTTTCATCGCCGAACATAACTAGAAAACATAGAATCAACATTCATAAAATCCTGATGAATTTTTAAAGTCCTAATTCATCCCCCTCTTAGGCGCACTTCGTACTTACATTGTTCTTATTAGGAAAATGAATATCTTCCCTTGTAGGAGTAGAGCAATAGAGCATATTTATTTATTCACTTGAAGAGCAACTGTTGGTATCATCATCTACGTCACAATTTGACTTTTCTTGGTACCCATATCTTTTTGGTTCCTTTGATGTTAGTGGAATACATATTAAGAGCAAACGTCTTTATATTTTTACATTCACAATGATCTTTATAAAAGTATGGAGAAGGATGTCCTTCTTTGCTCTCATGACTCTTTTTATCAAACAAAACATGACAATAGGGTCGTCTTTATTACAGTAATTACATTTTAGGGTTTTGCATTTAGATGTTGGTTTGACATTGCAAATATTACTAAAGCTTTTACTATTGTTCTTAGGTTGATAACCGAGACCATACATATTGTAATATGCCCTTATTTCTGATGCATTTTTTCGCAAGTATACGAATCGCGTCAGAGTAATACAAAAGATTATCGTTCCCACAGAGACCAATCGACAATCTATCAACTTGTAGTGGTGAAATTTGTGAGACTAAAGCCGTTGAATTGACTTAGCTTATATGTTTTAAACAGAGTCACCACTGCGCTTTATTGTTTCCAAAGGAAATGGGAGAAAGAGCGAATAAAATCCACAAAAGTTTTTTAAAATCAAAACTAGTAAAATTATCAGAGATTTGGGTAAGGAGAGTTTGTTATGCAAGGGGGAGGTTTTAAGCACCCCTCACATCTATGGTAATCCATAGGAACCTCTTTTAAAATATTGTTATTATTATTGTTATTTTTATAAAATGCCTTTGTGTGTTTTTGTTTAAATAGAGTGGGGGGATGAGAAAAGATGATTTTAAAAGTGAGCTCGATAAGATATCGCATCTTAGGCCTATATTTCCCTTAAGTGCAATTGGGAAGTCAGAGCTTTTGTAGTTCCTCTTAAAAGGAAAATAAAGAGGGTCAAGTGGCAAAACAGTTTTGGGTGTTGAGCTTTAACAATACTCAATGGGTTTTAAAATGTTAAGCTTTAACAATACTTAACAAGTTTTAATAAAAAGAGCCAAGCTTTAACAATACACGATTAGGTTTTAAAAGAAGTTGGTTGAGCTTTAACAATACAAAACCAAGGGTTGATTATAAAAAGGGTTGAACTTTAACAATACAAAACCATTTTAAAAAACAAGTGGAGGTGCAAAGCTTTAACAATACTAAGCACAACGATAAAAGAGATTGGAAGAGAGATTGAGTACCTTGACAATTTAAGTCAATACCATTTCCATTCCTTTGGATATTTCAACAACACCTTAAGCAATCAATCATGGATACCTCAAGTGTGTGTGATAATATGTGTCACAAAAGTAAACAAGTGAGTATAACAAAGAAATCAATGTATAAACTCAAATGATAATGGATTAAAGAATGTTTGTACCTTGGAATCATTTCATGTATGAATGAATATGATGTGATGATGGATGGATAAATATCTCATGCATGTGGGTTAGTAAATAAATTATGATAATACCATGAATAAAGTACAAGTGTACAAAGATAAAAATCAACAAGTATATGTACAAAGACAAAGGCAATGATCAAAGCAACAAGTTATATTAACCTGGTGAAGCTAAAAATCAAAGATCCAAACTAGGGTTTTAGAAAATTAGGGTTTTAGAACCACACCTTAACCTAATTGATTTTTTAATGATTAAAGTACCATACCCTAAAGGAGAGTAGGTCTAAGGGTACATGTTATTGTCAAGGAGATATTATACTAACCCTAAAACAATTCACACAAAAATAACAAGAGATTACTTGGTGAAAATAATAAAAAGGAAATGATTTTTTCTGGATTTTTTAACATATAAAAAGCTTGTTTTTGATTTAATTTTTAACTGATAAAATAATAAATATTTTTGGATTTTTTAAATTATATTATCAAAATAGATATTATAAATAAAAAGTGTACAAAATTTGGTTTGAAAATGATTTATTTTGGTATTTTACATAAATTATAAAAGTTATTAAAAAGAAATGAAATGAAATAAGTGCTAAAAAAAGAAGTTTGGCCCTACTAGGGCTTGAACCCAAGTTCTCACCTTTACAAGCTCAAAACTTGGCCACTGGGCCAAGGGCGTGTATATTATCATAAGGCGCATCCATCTCATTATATTTGAAAATTAATGCTAAATGCTGAAAATGAGAAATAAACAAACAAAAATGTAAAAAGGGTGGATCGAACCCACGCCCCTATACATGAAGGCCTTAACACACACACACTTGCCACCTGAGCCAATACGATTAAGTCATTTAGCAAATGCGTTGCATTAAATATAAGATAAACATTGATTTTGAAAACTGGAGAAATGGCGCCATGGCCATCATCATCTTCTTCGCTGAGACAACAAACACAAACCCATGGCTGGAAATTCAAGCTCCCTCATTTCTCAACCATTCGCGAAGGTGTAAACATGAAAGTTGCTCGAAATTTCATCAGGAATCCAACCATATAAGTTAAGGAGACAAAGGCTCTTGCTCTAATCCTAAAATATGAGGCCTTCAAGATGGAAGAAGATAAATTTATGGAAACTATGTTTTCAAGATTTCAGATTCTTGTTGCAGGACTTAAGGTTCTGGGCAAAGATTATTCTACATCAGATCATGTTAAGAAGATTATCAGAAGTCTGCCTAAGAAATGGAGACCAATGGTAACTTCTTTGAAATTATCAAAGGATCTGAACAACACCAGTCTTAGGGAACTGATAAGTTCTTTGAGAAGTCATGAGATCGAGCTTCAAGAAGATGAACCTCAGAGGAGAGGAAAATTTGTGGCTCTTAAGTCTAAGTCTGAAAAGACAAAGGATTTTCAAGAAGAAGAAGAAGACTCAAGTGAAGATGAGATGTCCCTGATATCTAGAAGACTAACTCAGTTATGGAACATAGAAAGAGCAAGCTTCAAGGATCAAGAATATTAAAGGACAGAAGTGGATCATCTGTTCAAAAAAGAGCTTCTGGAAAGTAAGCTATATGTTACGGGTGCATGAGTCTGGTACTACAAGAATGATTGTCCAAATCTTGAGAAAGATAAGAAGCCAAAGAAAGCACTCAAAACCAAAAAGGGCCTCATGACAACATGGGATGATTCTGATTCAGAAGAAGAATATGATGAAGAGCAAGCCAATTTAGTACTCATGGCTGAAGCTAGCACAAAGAAAGTTATTTTAGAAAGAAAGCTGACAACTGAAAATGAGTCAGATTCTTATGATGAATAATAGATATCCTTGATGGCTCCACTCAAACAACAAAAACGGTACCTTGATAGTGGATGCTTGTAACACCCAAAATCTACCCCGCAATTTAATAAGAAATTAGAGTGTAAAATCTCAAAGACAACAACACATTTGAGGCGTCACATTTTCAACTTAAACAAAATCTCATGCAAGCTCATTAGTAAAGATACATAACACAATCAACGGAGGAATCATAATCCAATAGTCATTCAAGATCAAAACAACTGTTAAACATCATAGCGGAATTCACAAAACTTATAGACTTCAAGTTATAACATTTGTGGCAACATGCCAACAACTAAACAACATATTTCCATAAACGATAACAAAATCCAATCAAGCATAACGACATAAAGAAAACAATCGACAAATCCCCCCGAGTTCTACGTATCAGAACATAAATTTAAGTAACATTACCAGTATTGAACATCCATTAACAACAATCATCATCAAAAACATGTTTAGAACACAATTTCATGGAAATCTATCATAAACCCTAACATTTTCAATTCACACATTCATGGATAACAAACATACAATAAATCCCCACAATAAACTACTATCATACAAACCCTTATATTGAAGGAATCCCACCCTTAACTTAGGTTTGGGTTGAAGACAACTCTAATATTCAATATTGGGGTTCACCTAGCTACTCCTCTTCTCTTCTCTCTTCTTTCTCTTCTTTCACCAAATGAATTCTAATTTCTATTCTCCAAATTCCCTTGTTTTGTTAAACCCTTACTAACTTCTTATAATGCTAATGGGGTCTAATTAGCACCTCTCAATTACTAATTCTATCTTAGGCCCAATGACTAATATTTTTACTAACTCATGTTATTTCCTAATAATTCTAAATAAAATAACACAAAACCAATTAATCACATAATTAACACATAATTATCAAATAGTTCACATAACACACAATAACATAAATGATTAAATAAAAACGGTCGTTACAATGCTCGCGACACATGACGGGAGAAAGGTGTATATTCCATAGTTTGGAAAGATTATTGGCTCCTGAACCATATATAATGGTAAGCTTCCTTGTATTAATAATGTACTTTTAGTAGAGGGTCTGATGCATAACTTATTGTCAATCAGTCAACTTCGTGACAATACTTATGACGTTATCTTTAATCCAAAATTTTGTAAAGCTGTTAGTCAGAAGGATGGGTGAGTTATGTTTAATGGTGAGAGGAAGAACAATATTTACAAAATAAGGTTGTCTGATCTGAAAGATCAAAATGTAAAATGTATTATATCTATTAATGAAGAGCAATGGATTTTGCACAGGTGTCTGGGCCATGTCAGTATGAGAAAAATATCTCAACTGAACAAGCTTGGATTAGTTAGAGGCTTACCAAATGTGAAGTTTTCTTCAGACGCTCTTTGTGAAGCATGTCAGAAAGGCAAGTTTACAAAAACCTCTTTCAAAGCTAAGAAAGTTGTATCTACTTCCAGACCATTAGAACTTCTTCACATTGATCTGTTTGGACCAGTGAAAATTGCCTCTATCAATGGAAAGAAATATGGACTAGTCATTGTTGACGACTATTGCAGATGGACTTGGGTAAAATTCTTAAGGCACAATGATGAGTCACATTCTGTGTTTTCAACCTTCTGTTCCCTAGTGCAAAATGAAATGAATTGCAAAATAGTCAAGGTCAGAATTGATCATGGTGGAGAATTTGAAAACAAAGACTTTAAAAGTCTATTTGATAAAAATGGTATTTCACATGATTTTTCCTGTCCCAGAACCCCACAACAGGATGGTGTGGTGGAAAGGAAAAATAGATCTCTTCAAGAGATGGCTCGCACCATGATCCAATAAACTAACATGGCTAAGCATTTCTGGGCAGAAGCAGTAAATACAACATGTTATGTTCAAAATAGAACTTCTATAAGACCTATTTTGGGTAAGACTCCATATGAATTGTGGAATAATAGAAAGCCCAACATTTCTTATTTCTATCCCTTTGGATGTATATGTTTTATGTTTACCACTAAAGAGAATCTGAGTAAGTTTGATTCCAAAGCACAAAAGTGTTTGTTATTAGGATACTCTTGAAATTCTGGTATCATATATGTGATGTCGAATGAGATGTCACGATACAATATCTGAGCACTTTAATAGTTATGAACAAGTATGATAGCACCAATAATAATAGTGCAGAAAGTAAAGAACATAGCGATATGTTTACCCAATTCGGAACAATCCTTCATACTCTGGGGGCTACCAAGCCAGGGATGAAACCAATATACGATAGTATCAATTCGAAGTTAAACAATCCTAGTTTACACTTCTCACTTAATCACTACCCTTTTTATGACTTCTACCTAAGACTCGCCTAGGTATGAGGCCCTCCTCAAATCCCCTCAATCACAATGCCCTGTGTTAAAATAAAGAAACAAAGAAACCAAAAGACACTCTTCCCAGACACACACTCCTCGATAATTAAAATCATACAAGGATGAAATACTATCCTTGCTAAAAAGCTTTGGAGATCACACAACATTCAACCCCTACAGGTTTGTGAATTTACATATATGGAACTCACAATACATAACCACTTGAACCAAAAATCCCTGCATAGAAAATAAGATTTAGCTCGACCTTTATAGATCGACAATCGCTAGTAATCCTGGTCATGGGCTTGGGCCAATTAATAAATAGGGTTTAGAAAACCCAAAAGAGCTAGATAAAATAACGCAGCCAAAGCGCACAGTCAGTTAAGCAACTGACAAACCAAACCCTAAAAATAGAAACTATTGCAATCAGTTTCAAAAACCTATAATGTCAACACACATGCATTGACATCTATGCAAAACATCCTAGCAATATGTTTTACCAAAATTACTGTCAACATAGAACCAATAACTCTGAACACTCAATTAGCTACTAAATATATAACACTGAAACACGAATTGTGGAAGAATCAATTTATGTCAGATTCAATGATAAGCTTGACCCTGAAAAGTCAAAGCTAGTTGAAAAGTTTGCAGATTTGGAGATTACTTTCGTAGAGCCCACAGAAAAATAATTAGAAGCAAAAGAATCAGAAGCATCTGTAGATGAAGAAGTTGTTGTTCCTTCTGATCCTCCTCAACAAAAGAAGAACAGACTTACCACTTCATATCCTGAAGATCTGATTATGGGAAACAAGAATGCTCCTGCCAGGACCAAATCAACATTCAAACCCTCTGAAGAAACTCTTCTTGGATTAGTGTCTCTGATTGAGCCAGTATCCATTGAAGAAGCTTTTCTAGACAATGACTGGATTCTGGTAATAGAAGGAGAGCTTAACCAATTCACCAAGAATGATGTTTAGGATCTTGTTCAAAAGCCCAAAGATGCTCATGTCATTGGAACTAGATGGGTATTTAGAAACAAGCTCAACGAGAAAGGAAAAGTCGTTAGAAACAAGGCACGACTGGTTGCACAAGGTTATAGTGAACAAGAAGGAATAGACTATACAGAAACCTTTGCTCCAGTCGCTAGGTTAGAAGCAATTCTCTTATTAGTTTCTTTCTCTAATAATCATAACATTACTCTTTATCAAATGGATGTTAAGAGTGCTTTTCTTAATGGGTACATATATGAGGAAGTGTATTTCAAACAACCTCCAGGATTTGAAAACTCTAATAAACCAGATGCTGTTTATAAACTGAAGAAATCACTCTATATTCTGAAACAAGCTCCCACAGCTTGGTACGACCGATTGAGTAGTTTTATTTTAGAAAACAAGTTTACCAGAGGAACAGTTGACACCATACTCTTTTGTAAAACTTTCAACAAAGACATTCTTATAGTTCAAATTTATGTTGATGATATTATTTTTGGATCTGCTAATCCCTCTATTTTCAAAGAATTTTCTAAGTTGATGCAAGCTGAATTCGAAAGGAGTATGATGGGAGAATTGAAATTCTTTTTGGGAATTCAAATAAACCAAAGACCAGAAGCTACTTACATCCATCAGAGCAAGTACACTAAGGAACTTCCTAAAAAGTTCAACATGCTTGATTGCAAGTTAGCAAAAACTCCAATGCATCCAAGATGCATTCTAGAAGAAGAAGAGGAGGTAAGTGGAAAGGTATGTTAGAAGCTATATCATGGTATGATAGGCTCTCTCCTATATATAACTGCTTCAAGACCTGATATTTTATTTAGCATTCATTGTTATTTCCTTCGACTTCCTTTATACAAACTGTTATTTCAAAAACTTCTAAGTCTTTTCCTTCGACTTCCTTTATACAAACTGTTATTTCGACTTTCTGACTAAAACACAGTCGAGCACCTTCGACAAAAATCCTTTTTCGACTATACTAAAACTTCACTTTTCTAACTCCCTTCTTTGGATATTTTTAGGATATCATTGTATATCCAAAGATTTTATTCGAAATCTTTAAGGTAACAAATTGCCCCCTCAAAAGGCCAATTTTGACTATATTGAGAAGGAGAATTTTGGCGTTTTTAATTCAACGAGATTTCGACTATTGTATTAACTATTAAATGCCATAATTATATTATGATTTCCAAGGCAATTTGCCTAATCCCTAGGTTAGTGGGCTCTTAACTGCCACCACTACCTATTTTCAGTTTCTAGAGCATTTTTCATAATTTGAACTTTACATGTTCTTTTTGCTGAAGCACTAAGCAGTTATTTTGGTAAACCGATCCCCTCTATAAAAGCAACTCTCCATTTTTATTCTCTTTTTTACTTCTGCGTTTCATCAATCTTTCTCTTCAAAAACCTTATTCTTACTCATTCTTCTCTTCATCATTCTCTGCAAAACAAAACCCATTTCCCCAAGTTCTTGAAACTCTCTGCCTTCAACTATGGTTGCTTCCACTGTTTACAATTCCGGTGCTAACCCTCTAGCTGCCATTATTTCGCGTGAAGAGGAAGAAGAAGGGTTACAGTTTGCTCCTTAACCTGCAATAGACGATGCAAAACTCACCATTTGGAAAAACCAAATGCTAATTCCTTTTCAAGCTTCCGATAAACTCCTATCATTTTCAGGACCATATCAGGATCACCGTCACATCCTAGAAAGGTACAATCGTTTTTCCCTTCTTTTTCATCCACCATGCCCGTTGCTTTTGAGAAAAACCGTCAACTAGACCTGAATTTCGTGGATCATGCCATGAGGGTTTTCCATTTCACTCCACCACCAGGAAACAAAGACTATCTGGCTTTGCTCGACAATGTTCAAGCAAAGAAACAACAAAGATGGGAAGAGTTAGGGATCTTCGACGCCATCCAACTGTCAAGGACTACTCACAGAATCAATTCCAGCATGTTGCTCGCTTCACTCTTCTTTTGGGAAGGTTAAACTAATACTTTCCATTTCCCTTGTGGGATGATGACTTCCACACTCTTCGACATAGCAGCTATCACAGGGCTTTCGCCTTTAGGGGAAGTCTTCAACCTGAATGCTATTTGGGCAGCATTTTTAACTCCAAGTCTTTTATCATATCGAATCGAATTCACTGGCAAATGTTATAGGTTCATAGGTTATCAACCTAACCTAGTGTCTCGATAATTTGGCCTTAGCCAAATGTTACCCAAAAGTCTATACACTCATGAGACTGACATTTGTTGGCCGCAAAGACCATTCACCTCTCGAAACCATGTTTACTATCTAAAGTTCCATAATAAAAAGTTTCCGGAACTTCCCAAGTTTACAATCCGAAACTCTTACTTGACAACTAAAGAATTTGAAGACTGGTGGTGCCAATACTACCAATTGTTTGATGCCCCCTCCTTTGTCAACAAATTGAAAACTGCCTTTGACGTTTTGGAATATCGTCTAAACATAAGTAAGCTCCTAGTAATACTGACCTTTTGTTATGCAAGGAGCAAAATTTCTTAACTTTCAACTTTTCAAGTCTTGAAGGTAACGACCCTACTGTCGAAGTTGAAGGTCCTGTGACTAGACAGGTATTACTATCTTCATATATGATTGTCTTTAGCTTCTATCCTGAATTTAACTTAATTCATTTTCTCAGGGTCGAAAGCGTCAGGGCAGCTCAAACACCACCACTATCATCAAAAAATCCAAAACAAATACTGTGAGAAAGGTAATTCCTTTTTGCTTATCCTATTCGACTCCTAAGAAATCTTTATCTGATAACATGCGTATCACCACTTTTCCTAGTTAATTGTGAGTGATGATTCTGAAGAAACTACTTCACCCAAAGATGACGAAGGTGAAATCTTTTCTCGACCTCCTGCTCCGACTCCAGCAAAGAAGAAAAAATAGATCACCAAGAAACAACTGAAGGATAGAAAAACACTTAGAAAAGGGGGGGGGTTTGAATAAGTGTAGCTTTTAAAACTTGTAAGATAAAAACAATTTGCACAATGATTTTTGTCCTGGTTCGTTGTTAACTAAACTACTCCAGTCCACCCCCATGGAGTGATTTACCTCACCTGAGGATTTAATCCACTAATCACACAAGATTACAATGGTTTTCCACTTAGACAACTTCTAAGTCTTCTAGAGTATACTGATCACAACCTGATCACTCTAGGAACAAACTACTTAGATACCCTCTAAGACTTTCTAGAGTATTCTGATCAACAACCTGATCACTCTAGTTCTTACAAATAAATGTAAATAAATTCTTTTAAGAGTTACAATGCTTCTTATAAAGCTATTATCACAACTGTGATTTTCTCTTAAGTTTAAGCTTAATCTCACTAATATATTACAACAGCAATGTAGTGAGGTTGAAGATGAAGTTTGAGAGCTTTTTGAATTTGACAGCATTTCTGTATATTTGCGCAAGTGTTGTATACAGCTTCTCATCAGAACTTCTATTTATAGGCGTTTGAGAAGATGACCGTTGGGAGCATTTAATGCTTTGCGTAATCCGTACAACATTGCATTTAATGTTTCACTCTTTTGTCAACTACCTCGAGCCTTGCTTTCGCTGTGTCTACTGACGTTGCCTTTAATAGCTACTAACGTTCCTTTTGTCAGTCAGCGTAGCCTGCCATCTTGTACTTGCTTCTGATCTGATGTTTGTGTAAACAACATTTGAATATCATCAGAGTCAAACAGCTTGGTGCAGAGCATCTTCTTGTCTTCTGACCTTGAAGTGCTTCTTAGCGTGATACCATGAGAACTTCAGTGCTTCTACTTCTGATCTCAAGTCCTTCCGATGCTTCCATAGACCATGTTTTGATTCTGCTTGACCATCTTCTGATGTCTTGCCAGACCATGTTCTGATGTTGCATGCTGAACCTTCTGAGTCAGTGCTTCTTGCGCTGATTTTGTGCATACTCTTTATGTGATTCCTGAAATGGAAATTGCATAGGATTAGAGTACCACATTATCTCATACAAAATTCATATACATTGTTATCATCAAAACTAAGAATATTGATCAGAACAAATCTTGTTCTAACAATCTCCCCCTTTTTTATGATGACAAAAACATATATAAATGATATGAGTTTGCAATCAGAATATCAGATGGTTAAAGACAATTACACAGTTATAGCATAAGCATATAAACATAGTGTGTGAATATATCTCCCCCTGAGATTAACAATCTCCCCCTGAGATAAATCATCTCCCCCTGAAATAAATACTGGAAGAAAGTTATAAATAAAGGACTTCCCTGAGTATTTTCCATTTCAGTTGAGACGATCACATATGCTTAGATCTTTAGAACATTCATAGCTTCTGCTTCTTGTTTCCATAGGACAGCTTCAGAGCTTGAATTTCTTCTTGGATCATTGCATGCTAGATTATATCAGAACATTGTTGAATGTACCAGAGCATCATCAGAGCATTTCTACATCCTGAAATGTTATAGAATAAACTACACGACAAAAGTCAGAGCATGAATGAATCAGAACATAAAATATGTATCAGAACATAAACAATAATGTTTCAGAGCATATTTAGAACAAAAACATGCATCAGGACATTTAAGGGATAAGAATGAGTTAGAGCATATTCTATCATCAAAATATCATAACTTTCTTCCTTCTTGCTTCTGACCTTGAAGCTTCATAGCACTCAGCTTGCTTCAATACAGAAGTGCTTTTCCCATGTCTTTGCTTCTCATGTTGAGCTTTTAAGATTGTCTTCAATCATGCAAAGCACTTAAAGACACAGAACTTGCAAATTCTTGTTAGAAATATGGAGACTTTCTCCCAGCAACTGATAATATAAATCAGATCATTTATAATATTTTCTCCCCCTTTTTGTCATAACATCAAAAACACAAAAGATTCAGATGAAAAACAAAAGAATGTGAGAGAAAAGAAGATAATTTTCATTGATAGCAAAAGAGAATTATCAGAAGGTACAAGGAAGATGCATAGAAGACAGATGCAAGAAACAAAGAAACAACTAAGACACAAAGGACTGAGATGTCCCTAGCATAGACATAATTTTGGCCAGCATGTCATGAATCCCAGCATTGCTCTCAGTCTGCCTCTCCATGAAAGAGCGGAACTCAGGATTGGTGTCTTCTTGCTTGTCCATACGAGAAGCTAGCTCAGCTTGGTTCTTCTGAATAACCTCTAGAGTCTTCACCAGAAGAGAGGGTTCACCAGAAGAAGCTTCACAACTTCTGTTCAGAGGAACAGCAATCTCAACAGCAGCTTCCATTGTTAGATCATCATCATGATTTTCCTCAACAGGAATAGTCTCAGCAGGATGATCTTCAGCATCAGCTTCTCCCATATAAGCATCTTCTTCGTACTCAGGAGCAGGAAGATCAGAATCTCCATTCTCAAGAGCTTGAAGAATGGCAGCAAGATTCCTTGGAGCAGAAGGACCTTCAACTTCTAGAGGATCAACAACTTCTGGAATGACCAAATTGGGGTCCTCCTCAGAAGGATTTTCCCTCAGAAAGTCAAACAGTGACTCGAGGTCTCCAGTCAGAACTGGATACTTAGGTCTCCAGACCACAATTTCCCTACAAGGATTGTCCAGCAACTCATCAACAAACATCTTCTCCTCAAGAACTCTCCTGTTTCTGATGGGATGATAATATACACCATCATCAGCTTCTAGACGATAGCCAGCATAACCAAGTGCAGCAGCCACTAGTCTCTTCTGTACTTTCATTGCTTCAACCTGAAAGTCTTGCCGAAAGCTTCTCCAAAGGTTTCTAGTAGAAACATCATCAAGATCATTGAGGAAGGCGTCTCGCAAGAGATCCAGCCTAGAGACAAATTCATGCTTGAACAACTCCAAGAAGATATGAGGTTCAGGTTCAGGAGGGTTGAAGGTGAATTTGTAGTCAGGGTAAAGGAGGCAATATGGGTTGGATTTTCTGGGAGGTAAGGGATGGGATAGAGAAGGTGGAGCTGTTGTGGTGGATGAAGATGGGATATCTGTGGGGAGGATTGATGAGGATGGGATACCAGAAGATGTGGGAGGATAGACATTTAGTGGACTAGGGTTCAAAACAGGTGAAGAAAGAGATGGTTGAGGAGGATTTGGAATGGTGAAGGTGTTGTGAGGTTCAGAAGGAGGAGGTTGGGTAGAAGATTGAGGTTCAGAAGAAGGTTGTTGGTATACTTGCCTGGGAAAATTTGTAGTACTCTTAGTACGGAAAGACTCCCTGATGCGCTGATCTTGATATTCTTGGGAGTTTACTTTGACAGGATCAAAGGTGACCCTTTGCTTCTTGGCTTTCTTGGCTTATTCTTCTTGAGCCTTTCTCTTAAGCCTTGAGCCATTGTCTTTGCTTCGGGTTTGAAACCATATATCTTCAGATTTTCAAAATCCACTGAAGATTCACATAGAACTTCCATTTCTGAAGCAGGAATAGAATAGGTCTTCAATGGAGCAAAACCACGCTTGCTAAAAACCAGTTGAGTGGAAGACATTTCTGCTTGGTTTGAAGAGTTTGATGAAGGATTCATAGTGAAATGCAAAGATGCAGACACAGACTAGGGTTTATGCGTTGAATGCAAAAAGAGAGGGACGAATGAGGAGAGAGAGTGAAAAAGATGAAATGAAAATGAAGAGGAGTATATAAAAGGTTGGGTAAAAGAAAATAATAACTGCAATATGGTTTAAGTGAAATGATTACAGAAAAACATGACATCAATTTGCATTTAATGAGATATGACGTTAGGAGAGATAAAGTGACAAAATAAAATGATTTGCACAGTTACCTAGGACGGCGTCTCCTCAACTGCACGCATGCTTGTCCAAAAATAGTGAACACGTGTTCATTTTCTAGAAAAACTGGTGACAGCTGTTTTACTTTAAAAGAGATTCTGAATCAACTTAGATAATGAAACGTTAGTAATAACAGAATCAGAACTTCTAAATGATCATAATCAGAACTTCTTATAAAAACATAATCCCAACACATTTCAGAACTTAGTCATACGTAAGACCTTCTTATCTTCTCATTCTGGACATAAATCCATACTGATATTCTTCAGAATGAACTTAAACCTATCTTCAGCAAGGGGTTTTGTAAAGATATCAGCCCATTGATGGTCTGTATCCACAAAGTTTAAAGAGAGAACACCCTTCTGAATATAGTCCCTAATGAAATGATGTTTAATCTCAATATTTTTAGCTTTGGAATGTAAGATAGGATTCTTAGATAAACATATGGAAGAAGTATTATCACATAAGATAGGAATGTTACTCTCATATATTTGATAATCTTCTAGATGACTCTTCATCTAGAGCATTTGTGTGCTACAACCAGCAGCAAAATATTCTGCTTCTGTTGTTGAGAGGGCAATGGTAGCTTGCTTCTTGCTGTACCAGGAGATCAGATCACTTCCTAGAAATTGACAACTTCCAGAAGTACTCTTCCTTTCAATTCTATCTCCAGCATAGTCAGCATCACAAAATCCTACTAAGTTGTATTCTTTAGATCTTCTGTAGACTAAACCAACATTAGTAGTACCTTTCAGATACCTCAGAATTCTCTTAACAGCAGTTAAGTGAGATTTTCTAGGATCTGATTGGAATCTAGCGCACAAACGAACACTGAATAGAATGTCAGGTCTAGAAGCAGTTAAATATAGAAGAGATCCAATCATACCTCTGTACAACTTCTGATCTACCTTCTTACTTACCTCATCCTTACCTAGAACACACGTTGGATGCATAGGAGTTTTGGCTTCTTTGCTTTCAGAAAGATTTAACTTCTTCAGAAGTTCTTTCACATACTTCGTTTGATGAACATAAGTTCCATCAGAAGTTTGATTGATTTGAATCCCAAGAAAATACTTGAGTTCACCCATCATACTCATTTCAAATTCAGCCTGCATAGACTTAGCAAACTCCTTTTCAAGTGAAGCATTAGATGTTCCAAAAATAATATCATCAACATAAATTTGACAAATTAAAATGTCCTTCTTAGATGTTTTACAGAAGAGAGTCGTATCCACTTGTCCTCTAGTGAAACCATTGTCCAGAAGGAAAGAACTTAATTTCCCATACCAAGCTCTAGGAGCTTGCTTCAATCCATACAATGACTTCTTAAGTTTGAAAACATGTTCTGGAGACTTAGAGTCTTCAAAACCAGGAGGTTGGTGGACATAGACTTCCTCATCTATATAGCCATTTAAGAAGGCACTCTTAACATCCATTTGATATAGAGTGATGTTATGTTGAGTGGCAAAAGAAATTAATAAGTGAATAGATTCTAACCTGGCCACTGGTGCAAAGGTTTCTGTATAGTCAATTCCTTCTTGTTGACTATATCCCTGAGCCACCAGTCTGGCTTTGTTTCTTACCACTTCTCCCTTCTCACTAAGCTTGTTTATGAAAACCCACTTTGTGCCATTGATGTTGAATCCTTTTGGTCTAGGAACAAGATCCCATACATCATTCCTTGTAAACTGATTAAGTTCTTCTTGCATGGAAATTATCCAGTCTGGATCTTCTAGAGCTTGATCAACAGAAGTTGGCTCGATCAAAGAAACAAGACCTAATTGACATTCTGCATAGTTCTTAAGGAATGCTATTGTTCTGATAGGGTCTTCTTTCTTTCCAAGAATCACATCCTCTGAGTGAGCTGAGGTGAGTCTAGAAGATCTTCTGACTGTTGGCTCTTCAGAAATCCTGAGATTCTCTAAAGATGCGGCAACTTGATCTTCTGATTCTTTGCTTCTGAGATTTTCTGCTTCCGAAACTTTGCTTCTTGGTTCTACAGCTTCTGATATATCAATATCTATATCTGCAAAATTCTCAACCTGCTTTGGCTTTTCAAGACCAAGCTTATCATCAAATCTGATATTGACTGATTCTTCTACAACCAATGTTTCAGTGTTGTATACTCTGTAGCCTTTAGAGCGTTCAAAATATCCAAGAAGGAAACATTTTTGTGCATTAGAATCAAACTTACCAAGATGATCTTTAGTATTCAGAATGAAACAGACACATCCAAAAGGATGAAAATATGAAATGTTGGGCTTTCTGTTCTTCCACAATTCATAAGGAGTCTTATTTAGAATAGGTCTTATGGAGATTCTATTCTGAATATAACATGCAGTGTTTATTGCTTCTGCCCAGAAGTGCTTAACCATATTGGTTTCATTGATCATGGTTCTGGCCATTTCTTGTAGAGTCCTATTCTTTCGCTCTACAACTCCATTTTGTTGTGGAGTTCTAGGGCAAGAGAAATCATGGGCAATACCATTTTCTTTGAAGAACTCCTCAAAGAATCTGTTCTCAAATTCACCACCATGATCACTTCTGACCTTTATGATTTTGCACTCCTTCTCAGATTGAATCTGAGTGCAGAATTCAAAGAACACTGAATGAGACTCATCCTTGTGTTTTAAGAACTTTACCCATGTCCAGCGGCTATAATCATCTACGATGACTAATCCATATTTCTTCCCTCTGAAAGATGCTGTTTTGACTGGTCCAAACAGATCAATGTGCAGAAGTTCTAACGGCCTTGAGGAAGAGACAACATTCTTAGATTTGAAAGCAGGTTTGGAGAACTTGCCCTTCTGACATGCTTCACAAAGAACATCTGATTTGTATTTCAGATTTGGGATTCCCCTGACCAAATTTAGTTTGTTAATCTGAGAAATCTTTCTCAAACTAGCATGTCCTAATCTTTTGTGCCAGACCCATTGCTCTTCAGAAACAGACATAAGGCAAGTCACCTTCTGCTTCTCAAGATCAGAAAGATCAATCTTATAAATGTTGTTCTTTCTCTTGCCTGTAAATAGGATTGAGCCATCCTTCTGACTTACAGCCTTGCAAGACTTTTGATTGAAGATTATGTCATAACCATTGTCACTTAATTGACTTATGGACAATAAGTTATGCGCTAATCCTTCTACAAGAAGTACATTAGTTATGGAAGGAGAGTTACCAATACTCATGGTTCCAGAGCCAATAATCTTGCCCTTCTGATCTCCTCCAAACTTGACTTCTCCACCAGATTTAAGCACCAGGTCTTGGAACATAGACCTTCTTCCCGTCATGTGTCGCGAGCACCCAGAGTCCAGGTACCATGACATTTTGTGCTTTTTCTTCTTTGCTGCTAGGGATATCTGCAACAGAAATTATCTTCTCCTTAGGTAACCACAGTTTCTTGGGTCCTTTCTTGTTAGTTTTCCTCAAGTTCTGATTGAACTTGGGTTTAGCATGATAAGTAACAAGAGGAACAGATTCTTTAGGTTTGGCAGCCTGATATTTTTTAGGTTGTGTCACATGCTTCTTGGTGTGTGAAGTGTTAAAGCTTTTGGCATGTGAAGTGAGCCTAATATCATGTGAGTGGCCATATTTGAACTGATCATACAATGGCTTGTATGTGATTTTCAAATCATCTACAGGTTCAAATTTACGTGGGATATCACCCTCATAGCCAACGCCAATCCTTTTGTTTCCAGAAACACCATATATCATAGAAGCAAGGTGACTTCTGCCAATACTTCTAGATAGAAACTTTCTGAAGCTCGAGTCATATTCTTTCAGAATATGATTGAGGCTAGGAATGGATTTTTCTGATTCAGAAGGAGATCCAATGTCTTTGGATAATTTTAAAACTTTTTCCTTCAGTTCAGAATTTTCCACTTCCAGCTTCTTAGTTTCAGATTCAAATAGCTTTTTCAGCTTTTTGTATTTGATACTAAGATAAGCCTTGAGTTCCAGAAGTTCAGTTAAACTGGAAACTAACTCTTCTCTAGATAGTTCAGAAAATACCTCTTCAGAATCTGATTCTGATGTAGATTCTGATCCATCATCCACTGTGGCCATCAGTGCAAAGTTTGCTTGCTCGCCTTCAGAGTCTGATTGAGATTCTGATTCTGATTCAGAATCATCCCATGTTTCCATAATACCCTTCTTCTTATGAAACTTCTTCTTGGGATTCTCCTTCTGAAGTTTTGGACATTCATTCTTGAAGTGTCCAGGCTCATTGCACTCATAGCAGATGACCTTCTTCTTGTCAGATCTTCTGCCTCTGGAGATCATGGACAGTTCATCTTCTTCTTCTGATTCCGATTCTTCAGAATCTACTTCTTCAGCCTAAAAAGCGTTAGTGCATTTTTTATAATTAGATTTTAACGCAATAGACTTACCTTTCTTCTGAGGTTCATTAGCATCCAACTCAATTTCATGACTCCTCAGAGCACTGATCAATTCTTCAAGAGAGACTTCATTCAGATTCTTGGCAATTTTGAAAGCAGTCACCATAGGACCCCATCTTCTTGGCAAGCTTCTGATGATCTTCTTGACATGATCAACCCTTGTGTATCCCTTGTCAAGAACTCTCAATCCAGCAGTTAGCGTTTGAAATCTTGAGAACATCTTCTCAATATTCTCATCATCCTCCATCTTGAAGGCTTCATATTTCTGGATCAAGGCAAGAGCTTTAAACTCCTTGACTTAGGCATTTCCTTCATGGGTCATTTTCAATGACTCATATATGTCATAGGCAGTTTCCCTGTTAGATATATTCTCATATTCAGCATGAGAGATAGCATTCAGCGAAACAGTCCTACACTTATGATGATTTTTGAATTGCTTCTTTTGATCATCATTCATTTCTTGTCTTGTAAGCTTTACACCAGTAGCTTTCACTGGATGTTTGTAACTATCCATCAGCAGATCCCATAAGTCACCATCTAGACCAAGGAAGTAACTTTCAAGTTTATCTTTCCAGTATTCAAAGTTTTCACCATCAAATACTGGTGGTCTAGTGTAACCATTGTTACCATTTCCATTGTATTGCTCAGCAGAGCCAGATGTAGATGTATTTGTTGGATCTTCACCAGCCATCTTGACTTAAGCGTTTTTCTCTTCCTGAATCTTTTCTAAACACAGTTAAGTGCTTGCACCTTAGAACGGGCGCTCTGATGCCAATTGAAGGATAGAAAAACACTTAGAAATGGGGGGTTTGAATAAGTGTAGCTTTTAAAACTTGTAAGATAAAAACAATTTGCACAATGATTTTTATCCTGGTTCGTTGTTAACTAAACTACACCAGTCCACCCCATTGGAGTGATTTACCTCACCTGAGGATTTAATCCACTAATCACACAAGATTAAAATGGTTTTCCACTTAGACAACTTCTAAGTCTTCTAGAGTATACTGATCACAACCTGATCACTCTAGGAACAAACTCCTTAGATACCCTCTAAGACTTTCTAGAGTATTCTGATCAACAACCTGATCACTCTAGTTCTTACAAATAAATGTAAACAAATTCTTTTAAGAGTTACAATGCTTCTTATAAAGCTATTATCACAACTGTGATTTTCTCTTCATTTTAAGCTTAATCTCACTAATATATTACAACAACAATGTAGTGAGGTTGAAGATGAAGTTTGAGAGCTTTTTGAATTTGACAGCGTTTCTGTATATTTGCGCAAGTATTGTATACAACTTCTCATCAGAACTTCTATTTATATGCGTTTGAGAAGATGACCGTTGGGAGCATTTAATGCTTTGCGTAATCCGTACAGCATTGCATTTAATGTTTCACTCTTTTGTCAACTACCTCGAGTCTTGCTTTCGCTGTGTCTAATGACGTTGCCTTTAATAGCTACTAATGTTCCTTTTGTCAGTCAGCGTAGCCTGCCATCTTGTACTTGCTTCTGATCTGATGTTTGTGTAAACAACGTTTGAATATCATCAGAGTCAAACAGCTTGGTGCAGAGCATCTTCTTGTCTTCTGACCTTGAAGTGCTTCTTAGCGTGATACCATGAGAACTTCAGTGCTTCTGCTTCTGATCTCAAGTCCTTCTGATGCTTCCATAGACCATGTTCTGATTCTGCTTGACCATCTTCTGATGTCTTGCCAGACCATGTTCTGATGTTGCATGCTGAACCTTTTGAGTCAGTGCTTCTTGCGCTAATTTTGTGCATACTCTTTATGTGATTCCTGAAATGGAAATTGCATAGGATTAGAGTACCGCATTATCTCATACAAAATTCATATACATTGTTATCATCAAAACTAAGAATATTGATCAGAACAAATCTTGTTCTAACAACAACCTCCTCCTCTCAAAAATATTGTGAATAAACAAACGGAAGCGTCATCATCAAAAGCCCTAATTGAGGTAAAGTTTTATTCCTACTTTATCTTTCCTTAACTTGAATTTTCTTTTTAACATGGTGTAAAATTCTATTTGTAGGAGCCCCTAATAATTTTGGATCCTGTCGATAAGATCCCCAAAAGTACTAAGGCAACTGTTGATCCAAACCCAGAAACTACTAGCCTCCCTAGTCCACAGAGGACAGATGCTTTTGTGAGTGCTGCTGATTCGACCAATACCCCTCCTAGCAACCTAAAAAATCCAACATTGTCACTCCTCCAACAACATAAGAGCATCCTGAGACGATTCACAAGACTTCCACCATCGACAATAAATCAGCTCCCTCTCCAGTTCATAAAGAGAATAACCCTCAACCTTTCGTCGAGACAAGCATTCCCATAGTTGAAATCCAAACCTAACTCAAAACCATGATTGAAGATAACAATTCCAACCGTTCTCTTGATCAATCAGAAATCCTAAATCTGAAGAAGACTAACCCTTCAGAGGCCTTTTTACGCTTGCAAAAGCTTAGGGAAACTTCTCTTATAGAGAATACCCCTACTCAATCGAGGACTCTAGAAGACGAGATCGAAGCTCCCATTGTGTCTCTAATTTGTCAACTTCGTGACCATTTCCATGAATCTGACTTTCTACTAGTCCTCGAAGAATCAGATTCTCTTGGAGGAGAAATACGGCAAATTCTTGACCAAATCATTAAGGCGTCATTTCCTGCACCAATCACCCAATATTTCTTCGACTTCGAGGCCTATTTCGACCAACACTGAGATTTGATTATGAGAAGGAACATTGATTTTCAAACAAAAAACAAAGTTCTTGAGATGAATAGAAAATGGGACTTCAGTGCTGCTTCTGCTAAGAAGGTCAAATAACTTGAAGAGAAAGTTCAGCAGTTCTGTGAAAAAGAGAAAACGATCAACAACAAGATTTCTAATTATCAAGCCCAAATCGTCAAACTTAATAAGAAAATAGCCGAACTTGAAAAAGAAAAGACTGCTTTGGCCCAGATTGAAGGACTCCCTTCCTCTGAAGTCATCAATCAAGAGGCTTTGAAAGGAATCTACCATGGAGAAAGAGCCCTTGAGCTTAAAGAAAATATCCAAGCTCTCAAGACTGGATTAGCTTGACTTGAGTCTAAACTATCTTTTGAAAAGCCTAAGTTAGTTTATTTTAAGAATAGATTCCCAGCTTTCTAGAATAATAACTCTCTTTATATATCTGGTGTTTTAAACAACACCTTTTTTGTACTTCCTGGCCTTCTGGCCATTTTATCTAATATTATTTTGCTTATGTTCTTGCTATGTCAACTTCCTGAAGTATAGGTTTATATTTTTTCAAATACTTTCCATTTACTTTCAGAATTCGATGGTCTGAAGCTAATTCTTCGGTCTCGTAAGCATTATTTATGAATATTCGCAATATTCTAAATGGTCCTTCCCAATTTGGTGACCATTTGCCTAATGACTTTTCTTTCTGATCCATAGGCAAAATTACTTTCCAAACATAATCATTTACTGCAAACACTTTTGCCTTTACCCTTTTGTTATAGGCTTTAGCCACTCTTTGTTTTTGCTTGACTAATATATCAAGAGCTGTTAACCTCTCTTCGTCTAAGTCGACTAATTCATCAATCATCATATTCCAATAATGGTCTGATGGAATATCAACTTGTCTTTGAATTCTTGTCGATTGTAAATATTTTCCACGGGTAATACAGCATCATGTCCATAAGTTAGACGAAAAGGCGTAGTGTTTGTTGCTTCCTTTGGGGAAGTTCTACATGCCCATAAAATTTGATCGAGTGTCTGATGCCAATTTTTGGGTTTTCTTCCCACATGTTTCTTAGTTAAATTTATGATGACTTTATTAGTAGCTTCGACTTGGCCATTAGCCTGAGCATAATATGGCATCGATGTCAATAACTTAAATCCTATTTCGAAAGCAAATTCTTGCATTTTTCGACCAGTCAAAACTGATCCTTGATTAGTAGTAATTGTCTCAGGTATCCCATACCTATAAATAATATATTTCTGTATGAAACTAATTACAGCTTCCTGATCAACATTAACTAGGGGGTTGCTTCTATCCATTTTGTGAAATAATCTATTCCGACCAAAATATACTTCTGTTGTTTAGACGAAGACGGTTCAATTTCCCCTATTAAGTCCAAAGCCCATCCTCAAAATGGCCAAGGTTAAACTATAGCATGTAACTTGCTGGCTGGTACATATTGAATACCTGAATATTTTTGACACTCCTGACAACCTTTTGCGAATTCAATGCAATCTTTCAACATGGTTGGCCAATATAAACCTTTTCGAAACAAAAGCCATTTCATCTGGTAACCAGATTGATGAGCCCCACAAGATCCACTGTGGACTTCTGATATTGCTAAATATGCTTCACCTTCACTTAGACATTTCAACAATACACCCTCAGAAGTCTTTTTGTATAGTTCATTTCCCAGAATTACATAACTCAAAGCTCTATATTTAATTTTTCTATCAATTACTTTGACTGGGTTTTTTAAATATTGAACTATCGGTTTTCGCCAATCCACTTCTGACATATTGTCTATGGCAAAATTTCCACAAATTTCTATTTTTTGTAATTCGTCAGGAGCTATGCCTTCATCTTCGCCCCCAAGTTTTGCTATAGTCAAATGTTTAGAAGGAAATAAAGTCAAATCCTCTTTATCTTTTATCTCATTTAACTCCTCTAATTTGTCTCTAGAAATTTTGTACCATGAAGGAATTTGGGCTAACTCATTTACTTCATGATTTTCAATACGAGGGACATGGGCTATATCGACATAGTCAAAATTTTCTAACAACCTAGTCACTAAAGCATAATAAGTAATTAAATTTTCCTTAATACACTTATATTTTTTTCCTAATTTTCCTTATTACTAATTCAAAGTCACCTCTGATTTCAACTTGTGTTGCCCCCAAATCTAGTCAGGCTTTTAGACCAGTGATTAAAGCTTCATATTCGACTTCATTATTTGAACAAGACTTATTCATTCAACATTTGAAAGTCGTTGGAATTCCTTGAGGAGAAATTATTAACACCCCAACCCTGGCGCTATCGTTATGGTAGAACCGTCAAAGTACAAACGCCAAGGGCGTGTTTCGACCATATTAAGTGGCACATTAACTATACCATGATGGACTATAAAATCAGCAACAACTTGTCCTTTCATAGCTTTCAAAGGGACATACGTCAAAGAAAATTCAGTCAATGCTAAGGCTCATTTCCCAATTCGATTATGCAAAATTGGTTTGGATAACATATGTTTGATGACATCATAATGAGACGAAACATACACATTAACTGGCTTTATATATTGCTTTAATTTAGTACATGAAAAATACAAACATAAACATAACTTTTCTACATCATTATATCCAGTCTCTGCATCGACTAAGATAATATATGGCTCTTTCGACACCATTATCATCCTCTCGGGCTAACATACTCTCTATTGTCAAGTCAGACACAACTATATACAGCTTCATACATTTGTTTCTGATGGGAGGCAATAGTATGGGAGGCTTTACTAAGTAATCTTTGATTTGATCGAACGCCTGTTTATGTGCCTCCTCCCAACGTAAATCACTATTATTCTTGAGTTTGAGTGGTGGTGAGAATATCTTCGTCTTGCCACTTAGATTTGATATGAATCTCCTCAAGCAGTTGATCTTCCCCAATAAAGATTGAAGCTGCTTTTTTGTTGCTTGCGCTTTTAGCTCCAAAATGGCTTTAGTTTTATTTTGATTAATCTCGATTTCTTTTTTGTGTACAACGAAACCAAGAAAATCATCTGCATGAACACCAAAAGCACATTTCAAAGGATTCATTTTTAAACCATATTTCCTCATCCTTTCAAAGAATTGTCGAAGATGATCTAAATGGCCATTTTCTGAGGAAGATTTCACAACTATATCGTCAATATAAACTTGCATGAAATTCTCAATATAAGTCATGGAACAAAGAATCCATAGCCCTTTGATATGTAGCCCCTGCGTTTTTGAGACTAAAGGGAATTACTACCTATTCATATGTACCTAGGGCACTTGGGCATCGAAATTTCGTGTTAGGCACATCCTCTTCGGCTATAAAAATTTGGTTATAGCCAGAGTAGCCATCTAACGTACTTAGGTAGTCGAAACCAATAGCGGATTCGATCAACATCTCAGCTACAGGCATTGGATATTCATCCTTAAGCGTAGCATTATTCAAATCTCTAAAGTCAATGCATACTCGAGGAGTACCATTTTTCTTAATTACATGCACAATATTAGCTAACCATTCGACATACCTTGCAGTTCGAATGAACTTGCTTTTCAACAGTCGTTTTATTTCCAACTTAATCTTTTTCATGATTTCAGGGGCGAACCTCCTAAGCTGTTGTTTAATGGGTTTTTTTACCAGCTTTCATTGGCAATTGATGCTCAACTACATTTCGACTCAAACTTGTCATCTCGCCATAATCCCAAGCGAAACAGTCTTTAAATTCTTTCAAAAGTTGCACGAGCTTCACCTTCATCTCTGACCCAATGTAAGCACTCACGTAGGTGGGTCTTTTATCGTCTTCATCCCCGAGATTTATTTCTTCAAGTGGGTCTTGAGCTTGCATTCTCTCAACCAAGCTATTTGGATCTTTCTCAAACCCTAATGGCTCGTCGTCATAGATACAGTCGAACCCTTCTTGTGAATCTTTGTTCTGGCTGAGTGAGCCACCTTCTTTGCTTTCGACAACGGCTTCCAAAGCCATTTCTTGTTCCAACTCGGCTTCTAAAGCCGTTTTCATTTTATTTTCGGGTAAATAGGCCAAAATTCGAGCCAAATATGTTGACTCAACAATCATTACCGTCGACTCCTGTCCACCCAAAGGGTGGATTTTCTTCATTTAATGGCTCATTTGGATCTTCTTTGTTCCATATGAAACCATAATTGGGGTCCAAGTTTAAATACTTCGACACACTTTCATCTGAAGAGTAGACTTCTTCTGCCTTATAACAAGGAGCTACATTGACAAAATGTTGGTCGAAGTGTTTTCGACTGAATTTATTCACTTCAGCTTTATAATAGCTTTGATCAGCCTCAACATTCTCCACAATCCCATCTTGCCTTCAAATAGAAACTCTCTGGTGTAAAGTAGATGGGACGGCATCCACTCCATGTATCCATTCTCGACCTAACAACAATTTGAAGTTAGCCGGAGAACCAACAGCCAAATCTACTTGTATCACTCCAAGGTGTCTGCATAACTTCCTTTCTCAGAGCCTTCAGTAGGACTGGCACTCTCTTCTTCCACATCTTCTTCTGGTTCTACTTCCTTCTCTTGTTTATCTTCATCTGCCATCTGTGCAGCATCTGTAAATTCCTCATTCTCATCCATTTCAAGAGTAATTATCATCTTTTCAAGGGATATCTTCCTAGCTTCCCGCTCTTTGCAGGTCTCTTTTAACATTGTTATGACTTCTGCTTTGCTGGCTGATGCTCCAGACTTAGATGTTTCAGCCGATGTCATGACAATGTCTGGAACATGCGTACCCTGAAACAATTTATAGTGGAAAGCCAAGGGGATTTCTTTTTTGCATACTACATCATGCTCATTGAGAATGTTGGGATACTGAGTCAGAATTATGCCACACAGGAGGGATGGAAAGGCAATTGTGTAACACCCCAAATTCTACCCGAAAATTATAATGCGGAAAATATCAGAGTATTTAAAAATTTCAAACAACACATTGGAGTATCACATATCAACTTAAAACTTCAACTTGTATTTCATTCAACAATGATACATAGCATTTGAGTAAACAGTCAACTACCAGCTTATCTCAACTCAAACAACGTTGAAGTATAATAAGTACTTCATATTATTTAAATTTGAATCAACGATTATAATAACAACAACTAAAACATCAACAACCTATAAATAACGATATAAGCAACCCCCCGAGTGCTACGTATCAGAGCGACACACCAACTGGACTCGATGAAGCAACAAACTTCCACAACTATACTTGAGTACCTGCCCATTTTCCTTGGTAGGGGAAACATCAGCAGCAAGGGTGAGATATCAAACCATATAAATAGGAACATGATAAATCATATATTAGGTAAAGAATATAAATGAATCACCGCTGTTACACTCCAAAATTTGCCCTCTTAATCTGAGCTATAAGTTATCAACGACGTTTATTTCGTTGTTCAAAAATGAAGAAAAATAATAAAGTGTTTCCGTGGGTTTAAGAAGGTATGGGGTGAAATATGGTTCAAACAGTGGAAATACGAGAAAATTCATAAATCATATTCTGAAAGTGATATGAGCTGAATTCTCGTGGAGACCTGACTGTTTCGACGATATCTACAACTTTCATGTTCGGCTCGGAAGCCAATTCTTTGAGGAAGCTTGCCAAATTTGCAAATTACTTGAGGTTTCGCAGTGAAAATCGGTGCTGAATGTAGGGTTTCGGGCCTCGGAAAATCCATATCTCACAATCCGCTTGTCGGATTCGCTTGAAAATTTAACTGGAGCTCCATACCATCATTACCAAGATTTCATATGTTCGGACCGTCGGCCAATTATGCACGGAAAACTCCCAGAATTTTAAGGATCGTTGCATTGTTTCGGTAAAAAGTGTGTTTTCGAGTATGTCGCGCCGAGTTCGAAAATTCATAACTCCTTCGATTTTTATCGTATGAAGTCCATTCCGGCGGCATTTTCTTGGAAATTTTGTTAGCTTTGATTCTTCGTCACACATGCCTGTTCAGATTCTGAGCCGAAGATAGGGTTTTATCGAGTTCTTTGAGCGGTACTCACAAAATTCTGCACAGTCGCACCAGATGAATCGATGTTTCTCGTCACTCAAACGGGCGTATTTTCTTCATCGCTGATCGGATTGAGGTGATTCTCGCGGCGATGAGTCACAAATTTGGTCATCTTCACAGTGGCATTGGTTTCGTTTCGGAATTCAGAGTCGAACCGAGTTTCCTTAAAAACGAGCTAAAGTAAGACGCACCGAGGGCAATTTGGACATTTCGCGTTGACAATATATAAACATTTTGCTCTTAACAAATCAAGGGGGAACTCTGATAATTTCAATTCACCAACAATTCAAAAACACTTTCTCTCAATTCTCTCTCAATTCTCTTGAATCAAAACTACAAATCACATAAAACTTTCATCAAAACTCATCAATTTTCTTCAAGATTCAAGAACAACATGGACTAAAAAGTGAAGATCGGATCGAAGCTTCTCTCCTCTTCTCCTAAGAGATCGCGCGCCTCTCTCTCTTCTCCTCTTGGATTTCGTTTTCGTGTCGCATCCGTGTCGTGTTCGCGTTCGCGTCGTGGTCGTGTTTGCGCTTCGGTTAGATCTTCATCCGGTAAGCTTCGAATCTTGAATTAAGTGCTTAATTGTTGATCATTATGTGAGTTTGGATCTAGATCTATATCTCGATCTTGATTTGTGGATAATTGATGATGATTGATCGGTAAAGATGCTTTGTGCCTAATCGTTGAGAGCGATACAATTTTGGCTTGTGCTTAATCATTGAAATCGATATATGTGTGGTTTTGTTGCTTTGTTGCTTAAGGATTGTTCACTTATTGCTAATAGCATGCCTCACATTAATATTTGGTTTACATATTCTCATGTGCCATTGATTGTTACCGTGATATCGTGTTTTGCTTCCACATGTGTTTCATTGTGTGTTGCATACATTTTGATGGCTTTTCATGGTGTTGGCAAATTGGCTTTGGTTTTGATTGGATGGAATTGGTTCCCAAACATAAAAAATAGCAAAAAAGTGATTTTCAAACAGTGGAACCCGGTTCCTAGCTTTTGGGAACCGGTTCCCATCCATCGGAGGCCAAAACGGGTGGCAGAATGCCCTGGAACCCGGGTTCCCAAATGGGGAAACCGGTTCCCCTGTGTGTTTTTTTTCTCTAACTTCAATCTTTCGTATCTTTTTGCTCGTAACTCCGATTTGCGCGTTCTTTATATCGTTGGAAATAGGGGTGGCAAAACGGGGCGGGGCCCGCCGGGCCGCCCGCGCACCCGCCTAAAATTGGCGGGTTGGGTTGGGATTTTAGGCTCGCCGCTCGCCAAAGTCCGCCCCGCCAAAACCCGCCGCCCGCCATACCTGCCCCGCCAAAGCCCGCCGCTCGCCAAAACCCGCTCCTCATCCAAAACTCACTCTTTTTTTAGTTAATTCTAGTAATTGCAATTCTTGATGGTTTATTTTATACATTTATTTATAAATATATGTAATATTTTTTACAGTAAATTTGTTAAAAAATTACTTTTATAAAAAATTGTTTTAAAAAATAAGTGAAAAGGCGGGTAAGCCCGCCGCCCGCCAACCCGCCATCTTGGCGGGGCGGTCATGATTTTGATGCCCATTTTATTTGGCGGGCATGCCCGCCCCGCTCGTTTTTTGGCGGGCATAAGGCGGGGCGGGCGGCGGGCGAGGCGGGCGGCCCGTTTTGCCACCCCTAGTTGGAAAGCTTGTGAGACGTGCTATCTCATGAGATGATTGATATTGATTGATTGTAGGTTATTCATGTTTGTTTTCCTCTTTACATTTGTTGTCCATTTTATGTGTGCGCTAATTGTTCATTTTATCTTAGCTTATAATGCAATAACGCAATTCCGATTGCGATGTTTGTTATCTCTAACTTGTGTGCTAGTGTGCAAGGCTTTTGGACGGTCACTGATCAATGCTTGTTATGCGAGTGTTCCGCTTTATTTGCGGAACACGATTTCATTCACTGCTTTCGTGTTCTCATCTAGGAGACACGTCTCTATTACTTTATGTCTGCTTGTTTGGTTTGCTTGTTCCTCTTGCAGGTGTATTGTGATTATGCTCGACGCGCATGTCGACCTTTGTGTGCTTTCATGGCTAATCGGTGTGCTGACTATTTGCTTTTGCTTTGCTAGCTCGCTCGCGGGATCCTAGTTTACTCGCTCTCTTCGCTTTAGTTTACGGATCATCATCCGTTTGGTATTGATTCCGTTTCATTTTATTTCTCTCGCACTTTATCGCTTTCCCGCATCATCCTTTAACATGAGAAGTAGGACCTAGACATTCATCTGGCCAAGCCCTCGAAAGAGGCTCTGTTTTTGTTGGTGTGTTTATATTTGTGCTTTGCGGCAGGGAGTCACGGTGTAATAAGTCCTATATGGCACTCCGTTAAGTCCTCATGGAAGGCCTGCGGAAAGGGTTAGCAATCAACCCCCGCCTAGTCTCATCGAGTCTGTTCAGTATGCGCACGCTACGCGTTGCTCGTTTCTGAACCTGCACAAGATCTTGTTATCGAGTATGTCAGGAAAAGGGTTCATGCAACCGAATCCCCGCACTTCTTATAGCTCGCGTCTCTCGGCGTTGATGCTCGGTGTACGCACGCACCGTTTTCCTTTACGATCCGTGACGGCTTGGTTGCTGAGAGGGACTCGCTCCTCTTGGCTATGGCCCGGTCATTTTCGCGAGGTCTAATGCTTGTTTGACTTGGGTTGAGTTACTCCCCTTGGCTATGGCGGGACCGCCTTTCTACCATTCGGCCAGTGCCGTTGGTTTGTTTGCTTTAGGAGCGGAGCTTGTTTGTGTGATATACTTGTTTGCCTTCCCTTTATCCCCGTAGGTTGCTATTTTTGCTTAGACTCGTACCCTTTGTATGATAACATTAGGTAGCAAGCTTTCCCCCTTATCTTAGGTCTTCCTCATGCATTTTTTAAAACACAAACCACACTCTTTGATTTTCTTTTCTTAAGAGCTTGTTATTTCCGCTCCATTCCCAAGCATAAGTCTCCAAAGGTCGAGCAGCGGAGTGCGAATGTAACTCGTTCACCTAAAATATACAAAACAAACAGAAATTAGTTAGCCGAGCTACGTGTAGCAACCTGCCTAAAAATTAATACTTAGAGAGTCGCCACCTATTCTACCAAGGCGAATAGGAAACCTTTAATGGTTAAGAGATTTAGGGTAAGATACTATATTCGGGTTAAGGGAAGGTGTTAGGCACCCAAAACCCTTTCCTAAAGGTTAACATTGAAAAGATGAAGGTTATGGCAAAAAACATAGAGAAAGGCAACAGATAGTTAATAGGGTTAAAGGCTTAATTATTGACATGATTAAGATTTGGAGGAGGGGGACTCGCCTTGTTACCAAGTGCCTACGTACCTCCTTAGGGAGGATCAGAGTCTACGTAGTTCGGGGAAGGGTTGTACGCCCTTAGAGTTAGAGTTTGAATGGTTTGAAGGCTTTTTGACTGGCCTGTCGTAGTTTGAAATTGTGGTTTGAAATTGAGGTTTTGAAAGGTTTGAAAAGTGTTTTGAGGTTTGAGCGTACAACCCTGATTTAATTTTGCACTATTAACCGCAACGATCAATATATTCGATCGCCATAGTTAACAGATTTGAAATTGTATCGTTACCAATTTTAATCAATTAATCTGATTATTACTAATAACGAATTATGATATTATTTTTTTTTATAATTAATTTGTATCGTTATCCCTCGTAATCGATTGATTCGATTAAAAAGAATAACGAATTAGAATTAGAAAAAAGAAGAGGTTAATCATCACAACTAATAAGATAGTTGCGACCATTTAACCAAATATAATTTAATTGCATTTTAATTAAATAGCATTTTAATTAAAATTATTGTTGACCATAGCGATTAATTGATTTAATCGGCACGAACAACAAATTAAAATATTTAATATAAATATATCATATACTAATTTATTTTAAAAACAATTATTACATAATGAATTATATTAAAAGGATTTAATTAAATTAAACATATTAATTAAAAATATTTTTAGTTTAATAAGACTTTGGTTCATTGTGATCATCACTAAGGTACATGGCATAGGGACTAGATCCTGGGCGTTGGATCTAAGTCAATGGGGAATTAAGGGCCAGATCAGAGGGACTATAATGGACCCTGGGGTTGTAGATGCATAGGATCATGAATTGAAAATTTGTGTAAAAATATGGTGAGGGCCAGGGATCGAACCCTGGACCCTGGGATTACCAAACGCGCGCTTCACCACACCAACCAACTTGCTTAGTCGTTCACAGCATGGAAAACAAGAATAATATACACTCGTTGCCAGCTAACCCAAAAATAGGCGCGCGAATTCAAATGGACCAACCAGGCGTTGACACGCCATCATCTTCCCCAATGCCCCTGTATTTTTTTCTGAGGATTTGCTATGAAATAGCTATGAGTTTGTTCGTAGCAGATGCACCTAGAAAAATAGCGAATTGTACATCTGCTTATATAAATCTTTTGCGAACTCCCTATTATCTTCCTCTGAACCACACGAAATCAAGCATTCATTCAATTTAACCTAATTTCTACCCTAACTAAAAGCCCCAAATTGGAACCCTAAAACTTCAACCGGCCGTTAATGGCAAGGCGAGTTTTAACCCTGCAAACCTTAAACTAATGATCCAGAAATATTCACCAACATCATATAAATCACAATACACCAACGATTTAACATGTGGATGCTTCAAATATACAAATCGAAGCAAAGTTTAGAATGACTTACTTTGACAAATAGGAGACAATTCAGGGGTTGTTGGTGCTATGCAAGGATCCAGGCAGCTTCAGAGTAATTCCACGAACGTTTTGCAATCTTTAAATCTCCTTAAATCCTCCTAATTTGCAAAAGTCGAATGTGAGTTTCTTGAGAATTTTTTTTGGTTCTTGTTCTTATGTCACTGCCCAGAAAACTCAACCCTTATTCGTGTGGCTTCTCTCCCTTACTTATAGTGAATGAATTAGGTCTAAAAGAAAGGTCCAAAACTCCTTAAATCCACTCTTGCCAAATTTTGGAGATTTGATTTGCTTCTTGAATAATAAGTTTCTATCTTGGCCAAAGTTGTATCAATCTTTTCCCATTTGATTATGCACGAAAATTGTAATATATTTTTCCATTTAATGCTGATTCGAAACAATCAAAATATATTTTCCACTAAAATATTTGATTTTCCACTTAATTAAATCATTAAAAATGAGATAAAAATCATATTAAATCAAATAATAAGTTAAATTTTGTGGCATATGATTTTGGGCATGCTAGTGACTTGTGGATCAAGATTTCATTATAATACCATAGGCCCATTTGCAGAATTTTCCAATTTGAACCTCCTTATTTCACATTTTGCCTCCAAAAATCACCCAACTTTGATCAATCATATCTCACTCAATTTTTAAGCTATGAGGGAGTTCTAGGACGTTTTGGAAACCTCAGGATGCCCTCTATAAGCCACTTTGGAACATATTTTCCATTTGGAGCTTTTATCTTGATCATATCCTCTTTGCCAAAAAACTGCTTTTGAAGGATGCTTGAAAATGACCTGTAATCTTTTGCATCATATCTGAGTTTCTATTAATGGAATCATGATCAATCTTTGATCAAATGATGGTTATACTCTTATTCACTTTATGTTGACCCAAAATTGAGAGTTTTTGACTGTGCTTTGATTATGGTTGACTTTTAGGTCAAACCAGTTGACTGTGGGTTACCTGGACCATTGAGGGAGCAAAGCTTTGGATTTGAATCTTGAACTTTGAGTCATTGTGAATGGAATATGGAAGGCAAATTTTGGGGTATGACACTACGGTAGCTCTGATTCTGCCAAACAGATACGTAGGCAGCGGGGTAGGGCCCGTGCGAGCATAATCCTTTCTTTTCCCTACGTTTTGCATTCATTTTAGTCCAGATTAGCGTAGATTTGTTACACACCCATAGATTTAGACACAAGCGTGGATACCATCGAGTACGATGGGCGCGAGGGGTGCTAACACCTTCCCCTCGCGTAACTGAATCCCTTACCCTTTTCTCTGGTCGTGAGACCGTTGTTTTGTTTTGTGGTTTGCTGGCATTCCCTTCCTTTTCAGGATAAATATGTTAGTGGCGACTCTGTTAATTTTCGCGGTAGCGACAACTGGCGACTCTGCTGGGGACGTCTCGACCTATTGCGGGTCCGGACTTAGCGAGTCGATCCTAGCGCATGTGTGTTTGTCTTTGGTTGTTTTACTGCTTTGCATATTTACCTGTTTGCATTGCATCCTATCTGCGCTTTTACTTTTCTGCATCATATTCTGGACTGTCTGGATTTCTATCTATGGGTGGGTGTTTCAAGAGGTAAAAGACCCAATACCCAGGTCATGAGTGATACCATAGGAACTAGGACTAGAGTGGCCGTGACGGACAGAAGGCGTATGCCTGATTGATCTGATCACGTATCCACGGGCAGAGCTTGGTGGAATGAGGCAATATCGTATGATAACGCCTACATTCGATCCTCTGTTGGCTTTTTGACCTACCCTGGCCTAGATTTACTCGTGAGTGGGGCGGGAATCAATCATTGCTTAACAGGTACATTGATGGTGACTTTGGTTCTTGTTAGAGGGTTACCGCTGTTCTCGTTCGAGTGTATTATTGGTTCCTGTTTGTAGGGTACTATGGTTCTTGTTCGAGTGGTGATCTGTGTTCTATTCCAGTGTGTTGTTGACTATGGGCTTTGGTTCCGTGGATTTGACATTCTGTATTCCGTGTGGTATACCATTTGGGGCCGAACCTTTGACTTTGTACTATGTGTGTTACCGGCAGTCCGGAATGCCGGGTGGGCGGCAACAAGTCCCACCACTTTGCATCATTGCATATTTACTTTCTAAAAAATGATGTACAAAAAATAACTAGCATACATGTTCCTTCCATTTCCAAGGAATTGTATCTTTAAGCCTCGTGTCGAGCTTTTCCATCTCTTATATGCTAAAAAAAATCAAAACACGAGAATTCCTTGGAAATTGAATGAACATGGCATTTCATCCATACCATGCATCTCATACATCTCATGCATAACAGGTGTTCAGAGTTAGGGATTTCTTATTCAGACTTGGTATTCTCACCAGACTCACAGACTTGACCTATTCTTATTGTATGCTCAAAGATCGGTCATGGAACTTTATGGGGTGACAGAGAATAAGGCTCAGTTGGGGTTCTTTTTGAAGACTTGTCTTATGCTCATTTGCTTCCATGCTTGCTTTATTTGCAACTGGTTAAGCTCCGTATTGTGTGGATGTCTACAGGTTCTCTACTTGATGACGATGACACTAGGTGTGAGTCCTATTCTGGGGCACCTGGTCGTGATGTTAGTATCTACAAGTCTTTGAAGTTGCTTGGGGCTCCCGCATGAGGGATAAGCAAGACGGTGTCTATCTTGACCATTGCACCATTTGCATTGCTCGAAGCCCTAAATCACTACAAAATTCCACGAGACTTCGCCAGAATTCACCGATTCAGAATGAGCCACCTGATAGTGCTATGCCTTCCAAGGATGTGGAAGAATTATTGAGAATTATCAGGAAATCTGATTACAAAGTTGTTGAGCAGTTGGGTCAGACCCAGTCAAAGATTTCCATCTTGCAATTGTTGATGTGTTCAGAAGGTCATAGAGATGCTCTCTTGAGAATTCTGAATGGTGCTTACGTCCCGCATGAAATATCTGTGAATCAGCTAGAGGCGGTAGCCAATAATATCTCCGCCGGGAACGGTTTGGGATTTACGGATCAAGATCTTCCTCCAGAAGGGAGAAACCATAACAAGGCTTTGCATATTTCGATTGAGTATAAGGGGACGACTTTGTCCCGTGTTTTGGTTGATACTAGGTCTTCTTTAAACGTGCTTCCCAAGTCGGCCCTCATGCGAATTGACTATGCCGGTGTCGAGTTAAGGCCTAGTGAGTTGGTGGTGCACGCTTTTGACGGTTCAAGGAGGTCTGTGTTCGGAGAGGTAGATCTACCAATCCAGGTTGGTCCCCAGGTCTTTACCACAACCTTTTACGTAATGGATATTCAACCTACTTACTGTTGTCTGTTGGGACGACCGTGGATTCACAAGGCTGGTGTCGCGACATCTACTCTTCATCAGAAGTTGAAGTATCCGGTTGACGGTAAAGTGGTGACGGTTTGTGGTGAGGAGGATTATACCGTGAGTCACTTGTCCTCTTTCCGATATGTAGAGATTGAAGGTGAGATACATGAGACGCCATTCCAAGCGTTCGAGGCTGTGAATGCTGTGAGAACTCCTCTTTATGAGATAACGAAGCCAGACACGGTTATGTCTTCTTTGAAAGATGCTTAGGTTGCCGTTGAGACCGGAAAGGTGGAAGGTTGGGGGCAAGTAATTGATGTGCGTCCCAAATTTGACAAGAATGGTCTGGGTTTCAATCCTGGAAAGCAGAACACATCGCCAAAGCCTAATATCCTTAGCCCGATCAAGTTTGTGAGTGGGGGTATCATTCAAGATGGTCGGGTTAATGCCATTGTCAATGGTGAAGAAGTGGATAGTGACTGTGATTTCGATAGCTGGATTCGTCCAAGTATTCCTGGAGAGAAGATCAACAACTGGACATTTGAAGATGTCATTCAAGTTACACAAGCTCAAGAGTAAATTCCTTGTTTTTACTTTTCTAATCATCCCATAATTCCTACGCTCTGCCCAAGGCGTAGTGAATCATTTGTAGGGCCATGCAGTTCTCATTTTTCAAAGTTAATCATGAAATAAAAGGACGTTTTTGCATTCAAATGTTTTGCTCTTTGTCTTTCTTTTTAACTTTTTCCTTTAAATGGCAATGTTTTTGCACACACTTGCACATAGCTTAATGAATAAAACTAAAATAAAAACATCAATCATGCAGACGTTCCACCACCATGGATTCCATTGGTAACAGTTCCGCTATTGCTTATTATGATTTTGACAATCCGATCTACCAAGCCGAGGAGGAAGCTTATGAAGATTGTGACCTACCCGACGAGTTAGCCAGATTATTGAAACAGGAAGAAAAGAAAGCGATTCAGCCGCATCAGGAGGTAATCGAGATGGTAAATGTTGGCACTAAAGAGCAAGTCCGAGAAGTCAAGATAAGGGCTGCGCTTGATACAGATATTGTGGTACACCGTCTACCTCTCAAGGAAGATAGTCCTCCTGTCAAGCAGAAGCTTCGAAGGACTCGCCCAGATATGTCTGAGAAGATTAAGAAAGAGGTAGAAAAACAATTTGATGTTGGCTTTCTGCAGGTTGTGAATTACCCGCCATGGGTTGCGAATATTATTCCTGTACCTAAGAAGGATCGAAAGGTCAGGATGTGTGTTGATTACAGAGATTTGATTAGGGCGAGTCCGAAAGATGATTTTCCTCTTCCCCACATTGATGTGTTGGTGGATAATACTGCTCCTTTTAAAGTGTTTTCCTTCATGGATGGCTTCTCTGGGTACAATCAGATCAAAATGGCACCAGAAGACATGGAGAAAACAACATTAATCACACCATGGGGAACTTTCTGCTACAAAGTCATGCCTTTTGGGTTGAAAAACGCAGGGGCAACGTATCAGCGTGCCATGGTGACTCTTTTTCACGACATGATTCACAAGGAGATTGAAGTGTATGTCGACGACATGATTGCAAAATCTCACACTGAAGAAGAGCACTTGGTTCACTTGCAGAAGTTGTTTGAAAGGCTTCGGGAATTCAGACTGAGGTTGAATCCAAACAAATGCACTTTCGGAGTGCGATCCGGAAAGTTGTTGGGCTTTGTTGTTAGTGGGAAAGGTATTGAGGTCGATCCTGCAAAAATAAAAGCTATACAAGAGATGCCTGAGCCGAGAACAGAAAAAGAGGTTCGTGGTTTCCTAGGGAGGCTGAACTAGATTGCTAGATTCATCTCTCATCTTACGACCACTTGTGAACCAATATTCAAATTTCTAAGAAAAGATCAGACGTGTCATACCCCAATTTTTGACCTAAGATACCACCTCATATCATTTGCATATACATCATTTGCATCTCTAACAAATTGCATAGCTTGTATTTGTTACTTGTGCTCAGCAGGGTTTAACCAAGAGATCACTCATCAGTACAAGTAACAATCAATTAGGGTTTTGTTCTCCCTTCATCTCAAATGGATCATCTTCATCAATAATCAACATTTGGTCCTCAGAGATTCATTTCAACAAGCTCAACAGCTTTGAATCGACTGAATTAGAGTTTTGACTGAAGACAGCACACTCCTGACTTTTGCTCAGAATTTGACCTAATGGCTTGGGACATGATATCAAGACCTCAAGTACATTATTTTGACCTAATCCATTGACTCAGAACATCTCCTACACAAAGATTGATCAGACAAATCCTCAGATCAGGGTTTTGAACTATCAGGGACTGAAATCAGGGATCACATTTGGGAAACCCTAAAAATCCCCAGGAAGTCAATCAAAGGTTTCAATCATCTTAAAATAATCCCTATGACATTATCCAATGGAAATTACATCTCAATTCAAGATCCACAGTCATCAATATCATCAGGTCGACAATTAGGGTTTTTGACCTAATTCACTGAATGACTGACTTTTTTATCAGGACATGGTGCCACAAACTCAAACCATGACTCAATATCCTCTAATGCTTCAATATGATTCATTCATACCATTCATTTGGTGAGGGTAGCCTGTTTCATTTGAAATCTCCAGAAACGCGATTCGACTGAAAAAGTCAACTGTACAAGAACACCATTGACTTTTGAGGAATTTTGGTCAACCATGACTTTTGAAGTTTTGAATCATCAATATATGATGTATGAAGTCATTTGATCAAGAAAAATCAAGAAAATCAATCAAGAATCAAAAAGTCAAAAGTTTGACTTTTCATACTTAGAAAAATTTCTAAGTGTTTTTCATGGTTTTTTCCAAACTTTGGAAGGGAATTTCTCAAAATTTCACCTACAAACTGAAAAAAACTTCCAACATGAAAGTTGTAGATTTTGATCCAATAAACAACTTTGACACATATAATTTTTTTCCATAAGATCAACCATTTAAGAGATATGGAGCTTCAAAGTTGGTATCTTTTGAAAATTTCACTTAAAACTTCATTTTCTTCAAAGTTCATGGATCTTTTTCACCCACTTCCTTAAGGATCTTGAAGAAACTTTCAACTAGGGTTTTGAAGTGTGTAATATGAGCTTTCCAAAATGTCCAAGAGCATGAAAAAATATGGAGTGTAGCTATGGTTTTGAATTATGCATTTAGTGATCATTTTCACTTGAATTTTCACCATTTTTCACTAAGTTTCAAGACTACATGACCTATAATCCAAGCAATGATGCATAGAAGCAATAATTGAATGATATTTTCTGATTTGAAGATCAGAATGGAAGAGGATAGGAAGCTAGAGAAATAACCATGGTTAAGTCACTTTTAACCATTTGCATTTAATGTGAAAGATTCCATTTTATCTCTTAAGCCAAATCATCACTTCTTGATCAACTTGCAAGAGCTTTGCATTCAGAATCCTTGGCCTATAAATAGAGGTTCAAATCATCTTCAAACTCACACCAAAACCTCACAAAAGATAGGTTTTCTCTTTCTTTCTTGAATTGCAAGTTTCTTAAGTTTCTAAGAGGTAGAAAACTCAACCTCCAAACCCTTGAAGTTATGGCCAAAGTGATGGTTCTAGCAACTCATAAACATCATATGGGATGTGTTTGAACCACTCACACACCCCAAATCACCCCAAAACTCAGATTCACTTTTCAACCTCCATATGAACATGAAATGAGCCTTATCATGCCAAAATTCACACAAGCTCATTTCTGTCCAAACTAATGCTTCTAACACATCCTATATACCATATGTGAGCTATCCCAATCATCCTCCCTGACCTGTAACTCCAAAATCACTAAGCTTGATCCTCACTTGAACCATACTGCAGATCGGGTACCATAGATTGATCAAGAGGTTTTCAAATTGTTCCAAGCATTCAGACATGTTCCATAAGGTCCACTGAAGGTGTTCAGATCAAGAGACAACATCTGGGAGCCCTCATTTGCAGAATTCGATTTCCAGTTTTGCCATTTTTGAGGTAAGTACACTTGAACTTCAAACTCTATTCTCCATGCATCATAAATGAAATATGAACATACCATCTTGTTTCTGCACCTATGAGGATCATTAACCCTCAATCAATTGCATCTTATCTTGCACATACACGATTTCATGATCAATCTCAGAATTAGGGTTCTTCGTGTTCATCACAAAATTGATCACCTTAGAGCAAAAATAAATGAATTATGAGGGCACCATCATGATCCTTGTAAAAAACCGAGTGAGATAGACCCTTCACTTGATCAATTTGGTTCAGTTTTCAGAAATTTCAAAATCAAATTGGGGATGTGTTCTTGGCGCCATTTTCTGTTCAGAAATTTCAAATGTTCGTTTTTAAATATAATTAAATGGAGTAGTTATAATAACAAGTTGCGCGCGCAGCTGGGTTGGCAAGTGTTTTGGCTGGTGAACATAAGGGCGTGAGTTCAAGCCCTAGTGGAGACAAAACCATTTTTTTTGCAACCTATTTTCTTTCATTTTTTAACAAACTTCACCAATTAATTTAACCAATCAAAATTCATTATTTTCACTTCATTTTTTTTACACTCTTTATTTAATATACATATTTTGATAATATTAAAAAAAATCACAAAAAAAGATTCATTTAATATATTTTTAATTGAGTTTAAAATGACATGTTTTAAATGTTTTTAATACTTTTAAATATTGTTTTTCACTTGATTTTTCAAACTTAATCACTTGTAAATATTTTTGGAGCAAACCCTAATCATCTAAGTGTTAATTGAGGATAACCTTTTTGTTTATTTTGATTAATTCGATTCCTTTCAAAATTCAAATCGTTTTAAAACAAGCGATCGCGATTCTCTTTCAAAACGATAAACCACTTCTTTTTGATTAAATCTTTTTAATTGATCAATTGATTTTCAAAACGAAGTGGGGCCTCTCGAATATTAGAGAGTGTAAGTCCCATTTCTTTTCTTTTTGTACAGTTTGTTTTTTCTCAAAAAAACAATAAAACATTCTTCAAAACAAAACAATTTTCAAACCATTTTCAAATCATTTTCAAAACTCCAAAGAAACAAAACTTTTCAATATACCATGGGCCTCCATGTAGGTATAAGTCCCAAGCCCTTTTGTACATACCCACTCCAGTACATGAAATTAGGTATTTCATTGTACGCCTTTTGTACATATCTCAATCAATGCGTTTTTTAAACTTTGAATAACAAACCAAAAATGAAGGTTTCTTTAAATCTTCCCAAAAACATACCATGGGCCTCCATGTAGGTATAAGTCCCAAGCCCTTTTGTAAATGCCTGTCTACATAGCTTTGAATAAACTCAAGTGGACCTCTCCCTGAGTATGAGTCCCGAGCCCTGTGTATACAAATGGATCATGCTTACAGGTATATTTCCTTCATAAACTCCATTATATACACACACTTTGTCATATATGTATAACTGTTCATATTTGTTCATACTTGTTCATGTTTGTTCATATGTGTGATATGTGTGCTTATTCAACTTAGTACAACACTAGGTTCCCCATAGCCTCCTATTGGGCTTCGTGCAAAGAATCTCCCTAGTTTAGGTTAGGACATAGAGTATGGTTTCCCGGTGAAATCGCTCTAAGAGCTCAAACCAACTATACCATGCCTCCCCTTGGGCTTTGTACAACCGAGTGTCCCTCCCATAGCCTCCTCTTGGGCTTACAATGCAAGGACCCTGGATTGTCCCTCCCATAGCCTCCTCTTGGGCTTACAATGCAAGGACCCTCGGATAGCCTCCTCTTGGGCTTCGTACAAGGACCCACGGGCTTCTTATAAGCATCCCCAATATCCAAATCAAATACCCTAGGAGATTAGACATTTTTCATCTCTATGATAGGAGTATCTCTTCTATATCATCACAAACAATCAATCAATCAATCAAACTTTTTTGCCACAAGGCTGGCTAATCAATCAAACTGTTTTACCACCGTACTGGATGATTAATCAAAGTTTTTGTCACAAGGCCGACTTCATTGAAACTTTTGCCACAAGGCTGGCTGATTAATCAAAACTTTTTGTCACAAGGCTGACTTCATTGAAAGTTTTTGCGACAAGGCTGGTTAAACAACAAAAACATCTTTATCATTCTAAGCACCCTAAGTGGCATGACCCCGGGCTTATAATGAAAAGATTTTCAAACAAAAAACAAACAGATGTATGTGATGATATAGATTAGATACATCGAACATTTAGATGACATTTGTCTCTTATCCTTTGCTTCCACTAGCATAAGTGGGAACTACGATTGCTCTGACTTTCTCAACATCCCTTTGAGAATACGTAGGCACAAGGTCGTACCCTTGGCGAGCAAAACTTCTCTCTCAAACCACTCAAACCTTAGCACCCGTAGACCCCGAGCTACAGATGCTCTGATTCCCTCTAGGGGATATGTATGCAGAGGATCGCGATGATCTTTGCGAGCATAATCAAACAAACACCTTAGGTCCCACCTCTTTCTCACAAGAACCTCCACCATAACAAGAATGGAATAAACATAACAAAGAAACCTATAGAGTACTATAGATACGTTGGGTGCTAATACCTTCCCTTCGTATAACCAACCCTCTTACCCAAGATCTCTCCCCACTTTTAAGGTTATTGCAACTTTTTCCCTTTTCCTACTTTGGAAATAATAAAAAGTTTGGTCGGTACAAAAGAAAAATCACATTTTTTGAACACTCGAGCCCAAAGAAGGCATCAGGTGTCTCATTTAGAAAAACAACGATTTTTCGCCCGCGACAGAAAAATGGCGACTTCACTGGGGACTTCTTTTTATTGTTTCCAAAGAAAGGGTTATTTCTATTTGTTATGTTTTTATTTTATTCTTGTTACATGTGTGGTTCTGTGGTTCTGTTACCTGTGTGATTCTGTTACAAGTGATACATTATGGACAAATCCTAACCCGGATTAAGAACACATAAGAATTAGGTGGAGGGTATAGTCATGTATGGCATACAAGGAGTTAGTCCTTAAAAAGTCAGCATGAGAATCCTTCCGCTCAGTGGAGGTTCCTTGTTTGTAGTATATGTTTAGCAAGTTCAGTTGCGAAGACATTATTGCTTTCATTGAACTGTAGAAGCTGAGTTGGCTGTAGAACCCCAACCCATCCTGGCCTTATTAGGACGTGGTGCAGAAACGATCCAGGTGAAGACTTGGATAGTTGTCATGCGGAGAACCACACTCAGACGAGTTTTTCTTGAGAATATTTCTAGCTCACAAGTTCAGTTGTGCAAGCCGGTAATATCCGAAAGAAAAATGTAGACTCTGACGTATCAGTAGAACATGTTTTGCAGGTGATAAACCCTAGTACTATCCCATGTTTGGTTCTCTGACCTCATGCTCGTGACGCTGGACTTTTGAACCTGTGTGTACCATGTTTGTGTTACCATGTTTGTAGTACCATGTTTGCGTTACCATGTTTGAACTACCATGTTTGCTTTACCATGTTTGAATATGTGGCATCCATGCATCCATGCATTCATACATTCATTAAAAAATCCATCTTTTTCCATAAAAACATGATTTTTCCAAAAAAATTTTTAGAGAATTTTCTTTGCAAACATTATAGGATTAAGTAATGGAGTGGGTAAAAAGGCATACCAAAAAGTACGATTTCAAAATGCCTAATGTGGAAAGGCTGAAAGAGTTAGCATCTTCTGTACAAGATCCTTCTGATTTTAGGAAAAGCCATGGAAAGCTTTTGCCTATCTTGAACACTCATGTTGATGAAGGACTTCTCAAAACTCTGGTTCAGTTCTATGATTCCGTCTACCGGTGTTTCACCTTTCCAGACTATCAGTTGGTACCAACCTTGGAAGAATATGCCGATCTTTTGGGTATTCCTGTGTCTGACAAAATACCTTTCAATGGTTTGGAAGCCATTCCTAAGTCACCAGTCATTGCAGCAAGTATCCACTTGAAGAAATCTGAAATAGAAAGTAATTGGACTACCAAAGGAAACTTTCCGGGTTTAACTTCGCAGTTTCTAATAAAGAAAGCCTTTGATTTCATTGAAACTGGTAGCATGATAGCTTTTGAAGCTATACTAGCCTTGCTTATCTATGGGTTGGTTCTGTTTCCCAATGTCAACGACTTTGTTGATATCAACGCCATAAAGATCTTTCTGATTGGAAATCCCGTTCCGACTTTGCTTGGTGACACGTATTTTTCTATCCATCATATGAATCGCCAAGGCGGTGGAATCATTGTATGTTGTGCACCTCTTTTGTACAAATGGATTGTTTCACACTTACCTAAGTCTCCTATTTTCACGGAAAACCGAGAAGGCTTACGTTGGCCTCGAAGACTTATGTCTCTTGCTAATAATGATATTCATTGGTATACCTTGGCTCGCTGTGGTACAGAAACCATTGATAGTTGTGGAGAGTTCGCCAACGTACCTCTCATTGGCACACAAGGAGGAATTAACTATAATCCGGTCCTAGCCCGACGACAACTCGGGTATGCAAATTCAGTTAAACCAATTGGTCTCGCAGTGGAATGCTACTTTTACCGAGAAGGGGAAGATCCTCAAAGGTTGAAGACAAGAATGGTAAGAGCTTGGTACGACGTCCGAAGAAAAGAAAAAGGTGGGGAAAGAAACTGCATTGCTACGAACGCCTACACCAGCTGGGTGAAGAAAAGAGCAAAGGAGTTTCAAATGCCTTACGATTATGAAAAACCCATGTTCCCTGTGGTGTCTCAACTACACAACATTCCCATTGGCACTACGGAAGAATACCAAGAGATTTTAGCCAAGATGAGGTCAGAAAAAGACGCTTGGGAAGAAAAGTTTCGTAAAACTGATGAGGAAAATAGAAAGTTGAAGAAAAGAGTGAAAGATCACGAAGAAACTCTTTATTATCAAGATGGTTGGCTCATGAGTAAAGATGAGAAGATCCGTCAGAAAGATGCTGCAATCAAGAGGTACATCAAAGAAAGCAAGAGAAATCTTGAAGGTTCAACAAGCAACGCTCCAATGCCTGGCGACTGGAAGAATGTGGTTGACAAGCTGAGGGCTGAAAAGGCCGAGTTGAAAGCTTACTATGGGAAAGAAATCATGAAGCTCAAGCTGCACAATGCATTTGGTTCTTCATATGATGAAGATGTTTAGGATTTGTTTAGCTTTTTTATTTATTATTTGCTTTTGTAAGGAGCTACGCTCCAATGTTGTAACATTTCCCATTATTGCAATAAAAAAAAATGAATGAATAAAAGATTTGTTTGTGTTCCAATGTTTGCAAGAAAATAATCTTTAAAATGTTTGGAAAAATCATAAAATTTCTTTTTGCATACATCATTCTGCATATCGAGTCTGTTGTATAGAGTCTCATCTTTTGGATCTTTCTCCATTAGATCGTCAAGCTGTCGCGTCTCAAAGTTTCTCGACCGCGTTCGCAATCAGATCACAGATACAATACTCGTTCGAGTAGAAGAAGATTAATGGAACACTCTGAACAAGATAATATTGAGCTCCGTGGTACAGTGACCACCCTTCAGGAAAAGTTGGAAAGTCTCACTACTCTGGTTGACTCTTTAATGGCCGCACGGAATCAGCCGCCACCACCCAACAGTCAAGCAACGGTAACATCTGAAGTCACTACTCCAGTTTCTACAGTTGCATTCGGTATTCCATCTTTCTCTATGCCAGAAGGTTGGGGCCCGCCTTTCAGTTTTGGTACAGGTTTCCGCCATAATTTCTCTAGGGTTCAAACAACCACAACTGAAGCGCCTGCTGCACAAGGTTCGGCGTTTATTCCACGTTCAGGGGTAACTTTTTCCCAAATCACTATGGCACTTTCTCAACCCACTATGACAGTTCCGACCCCTACGGTTCACACTGTTCCTTATGATGGAAATGAGATTTATCATGATCAAGGTGATAGCACAAATCCGCGTAGTCTTGTGGAAGATCTCCAAGAACAGTTCAACAAGATTCAATTGGAAGTCAAGGCTATTCGTGGGAAAGATTTGTTTGGAAAGAATGCCCAGGAGCTATGCTTAGTTCCCAGTGTACAAATACCTGCCAAGTTCAAGGTCCCTGACTTTGAGAAGTACAAAGGTAGTTCCTGTCCACAAAGTCATCTTGTGATGTATGCCAGAAAGATGTCTACCTATGTAGATAATCATCAGTTGCTTATCCATTACTTTCAAGACAGTTTGACTGGTGCCGCACTGAAGTGGTACACAGGCTTGGATAGCACTAATATTCGAACATTCAATGACCTAGGTGAGGCCTTTGTCCGACAATACAAGTATAACTCGGATATGGCTCCAGACAAAGATCAGCTTCGGTCCATGGCTCAGAAAGATCATGAAGCTTTCAAAGAGTATGCCCAACGATGGAGAGAAACTGCTGCTCAGATTAATCCACCATTAAAAGAGAAAGAGATGACAAAGATCTTCTTGAATACTCTCAGTCCGTTTTATTATGAACGCATGATTGCTAGTGCTCCAAGTGATTTCACTGAAATGGTAAACATGGGGATGCGTCTAGAAGAAGGAGTCCGAACCGGACGTCTGACTAAAGAAGGTGGATCTTCAAGCGGAACCAAAAAGTTCGGAAGTGGTTTCCCAAAGAAGAAGGAACAAAGTGTTGACATGGTATCCCAAGGGAGGCCAAGAGGAAATGTCAGTCGTCAACAACAGGTTTCAGCTATTGCGCCAGTCGTTAATACAACACCGAATCCGGGATTTACCCCGCAGTTTCAACAACAACAGCCTCGACCACAGGCTCAGCAGCTTAACAATAATCAGAATCGTGTGCAAAGAGCTCCACAGTTTGATCCGATTCCAATGACCTACACAGAATTGTACCCTGCGTTGGTTGAAAGAGGTCTTGTTCAAACTAAAGCACCACCACCAGTACCTGAGAAACTCCCATGGTGGTACAAAGCTGAGGTCTCATGCCCTTATCATCAAGGAGCACCTGGCCATGATCTTGAGCATTGCATAGCTTTGAAATATGAAGTTCAGAGGTTGGTTAGATCTAATCTCCTCTCTTTCAGAAATTTGAATCCAAATGTGCAAGCAAATCCGCTGCCCAATCATGGAGGGCATGTTGTAAACATGGTATATGGATGTCCTGGTCCATACCGGGTCTATAATATCAATTACTTAAGAGCCGATTTGGTACAAATGCATGCCACTCTCTGTCGAGGGCAGAATTTTCGCCAGCATCAATATGGTTCCTGTAGCATATGTTGTGTAGATCCTCACGGATGTTCGATTGTGAGAAGAGATCTCCAAGTTTTGCTAGATAATGGTACTCTTCAGATCTACAGAAATAGGGATGAAAATGAAGTTAACATGATAGGATGTTATCCGCATGAGCTTTTAGTCTCAGATATCAACTCGGAAATGCCTACAGTTAACGTCATCGTTCCTCATTTCAACATGCCTGAGCGCATAGAAGTTACCTACAATAAGCCAAGGGTTCCTGTTGCTCCTTTGATCATTTGTCTACCTGGACCTGTTCCTTATGGCTCTGACAAGGCAATTCCATACAACTACAATGCAACAATGATAAAGGATGGACAAGAAGTTCCTTTACCAACTCTCTCATCTGTCGAAAACATCGCTGATGTGAGTCGAGTAACAAGAAGTGGACGTGTGTATACTCCACTACCTCCAAAGCAGCCTGTTGCTCCTGTAACTGGGCAAAATCCTGTTAATACACCAGTGGGGAATCCTGTGGAAACTCCTGTCAGTAATACAAACACTGATATTGGTCAACCCAGTGGAACCAATGTCAATCCAGATTTTGATGAAATTTTGAAGCTTATCAAAAGAAGTGAATACAAGATTGTGGATCAGCTTATGCAGACTCCTTCAAAAATCTCAATACTTTCATTGCTGTTAAACTCAGAAGCCCACAGGGAAGCCCTGATGAAGGTCCTAGATCAAGCTTTTGTGGATCATGATGTGACTGTTGATCATTTTGATGGGATAATAGCTAACATAACAGCTTGCAACAATTTAAGCTTCTGTGATGAAGAACTCCCCGAGGAGGGTAAAAATCACAATCTTGCTTTGCACATTTCTATGAACTGTCAGTCAGACTCTTTGTCCAATGTATTGGTAGACACCGGATCTTCCTTGAATGTGATGCCAAAGACGACTCTTGCTCGCTTGTCTTACCAAGGAATGCCTATGAAGTTCAGTGGTGTAGTTGTCAAAGCATTTGATGGATCGCGAAAATCTGTTATCGGCGAAGTCAACCTTCCCATGACAATTGGTCCACATACATTTCAAATCACCTTCCAGGTCATGGACATTCAAGCTGCTTATAGCTGTCTGTTGGGACGACCATGGATTCATGAAGCAGGGGCAGTAACTTCTACGCTCCATCAAAAGTTAAAATTTGTAACAAATGGAAAATTGGTAACAATAAGTGGAGAACAAGCCTTGATGGTGAGTCATTTATCCAATTTCTCTTTCATCAGTGCTGATGATGTGGAAGGAACTCAGTTCCAAGGTCTCTCTTTAGAAGACGAATCTTCCAAAAAGAAAGCATCAATCTCTTCTTACAAAGAAGCAGTAAAAGTAGTAAAAGATGGAACTACCACTGGCTGGGGGCAAGTTGTGATCCCTACCAAGAATGAAACTAGAGCAGGACTCGGATGTTCACCAACATTCTCAAACTGCACCAAGAAGGATGAAACCCTTCGACCGATCAAAGAAACATTCATTAGTGGAGGATTCCTTAACCCAATTCCTCAAGAGGTTAATGTCCTTATCGAAGAATGCATTGAAGAAGGTCTACCTGATCCTGAAGAAGAATGGAAATGTTATCTCAATGACTCGGGATATATATCTCAGGAAGAACCATATCCTCCTTCAGAAAAATCCAAAGGCAATGAAACTGAGCCTGTCCCTGCAGAGGTTTGGGACACCTTGGGACAACCAAGTGGAAAATTTGATTATATGGTGAAATACACTGCACCTGAAAGTTACAAGATTGCGATTGAGGATATCCAACCAACTGGATGGGGAGATCCCTTTGAATATAATAGTCAACCAGAAGAGGCCTAGAAATGCTCTCAATTTTCTCAGCAGCCTGAAATTACTGAAGATTTCAGCTTCAATGCATCTGCCAAGGTTCATAATCCTGAAGGTGGTTATTATCACATAAATGCCATTTTTGAAGATGAAGGGGAAGATGGTCCCGCAACTGACTCGGAAAGTGTCGCTGACAATGAGTCTCTTCATCCTGGAGACTGGGAAATACATCCTGAAAATTCTGAGGATTGTGACTCGTCTTATGCTCTTCAAGAAGTAGAAGAAGACCGTTTCAACTCTACAAAGAACAAGGGTGACAAACCAGGACCTTCAAATCCTGCTCGACCAGCGGTCAATATCAATACTGAAGATAATTCTGAGGAGAATTTTCCTGAATACATAATACACAGAGGAGTTCGTTGCTACTGGAAAGCTGTCGACGTTCCGAATGTTGTTCGCCGCTCAAAGTAATCACCTCGCTGTTATTTTGACCTCCTGCCTTGCCCAAAGCAGAGAGATGTTTTATAGGGCTTTGCTTTTAAATGTTCCGCCCAAATAACTTTGTGTATAGGGCTTTGTTTTAAAAGTTTCCCTCTTTGTCCTGCCCAAGACAAATGAGTTTGTGTTTAGGGCTTTGTTTCAAAAATGAATCATAAATAAAGTGTCATTTTGAATTCCCTACATTATATGTTTTATTTTTGCTTTTTCTGGAAATGGTAATCCTAAAAAACCAAAAAAAAAAAAAAAACTTTTCAAAAAAAATCTGCATACACTCTTGCATTCATAAATTTTCTGAAATAAATATAAATCACATGTGCAGATTTACTATTGATAAACCCATTGAATGCAATAACCCTATGCCCTCTCCCAACTTTGAGTTTCCTGTGTTCGAAGCCGAAAAAGAGGAAGAAGAGGAGATCCCGGACGAGATCTCTCGATTACTTAAGCACGAGGAAAGAGCCATTCTGCCTCACAAAGAGCCTTTAGAAAAGATCAACTTGAGTTCTGAAGAAGACAAAAAAGAAGTGACCATTGGATCGCTGCTTGATGCTGATATCAAGAGTAAGTTGACAGACCTTCTCAAAGAATATGTTGACGTGTTTGCCTGGTCCTACCAAGACATGCCTGGGTTGGATACCAATATTGTTCAGCATTACTTGCCGTTGAAGCCAGAATGTCCGCCAGTTAAGCAGAAATTGCGAAGGACTCACCCTGACATGGCTAACAAGATCAAAGTGGAAGTTCAAAAACAACTCGATGCAGGTTTTCTAGTCACCTCAGAGTATCCTCAATGGTTGGCCAACATAATGCCAGTTCCGAAGAAAGATGGAAAAGTCAGAATGTGTGTTGACTACCGTGACTTGAACAAGGCCAGTCCAAAAGATGATTTTCCATTACCACATATCGACATGCTGGTTGATAACACCGCTAAGTTCAACGTCTTTTCCTTCATGGACGGGTTCTCCGGTTATAATCAGATCAAGATGGCTCCTGAAGATATGGAGAAGACATCTTTCATCACCCCATGGGGTACCTTTTGCTACAAAGTGATGCCGTTTGGATTAAAGAATGCCGGCGCAACTTACCAAAGGGCAATGACTACTCTCTTTCATGACATGATGCATAAAGAAATTGAAGTTTATGTGGACGACATGATAGCCAAGTCCAGCACAGAAGAAGAACATATTGAATACCTTTTGAAGTTGTTTCAACGACTAAGAAAATATCAGCTTCGCTTGAATCCTAACAAATGTACTTTTGGGGTTAGATCTGGAAAACTCTTGGGTTTCATTGTCAGCCAAAGAGGTATCGAAGTAGATCCCGACAAAGTCAGAGCTATTCAAGAGATGCCTGCACCAAAAACTGAAAAGCAAGTAAGAGGATTTCTCGGACGATTGAACTACATCTCCAGATTTATCTCTCAAATGACTGCTACATGTGGGCCAATTTTCAAGCTTCTCCGCAAAGATCAAGGGGTTGTATGGACTGAAGATTGTCAGAAAGCGTTCGACAGTATCAAAGAGTACCTGTTAGAACCACCAATATTGATTCCTCCAGTTGAAGGAAGACCACTAATCATGTACCTTACTGTGTTAGAAGAATCCATGGGTTGTATGCTTGGACAGCAAGATGAAACCGGTAAGAAGGAGCATGCCATCTATTACCTGAGTAAGAAATTCACAGACTGTGAGTCTCGTTACTCCATGCTCGAAAAAACATGTTGTGCCTTGGCTTGGGCTTCAAAACGTCTCCGCCAATACATGATCAACAATACTACTTGGTTAATCTCCAAAATGGATCCGATCAAGTATGTCTTTGAAAAGCCTGCATTAACAGGAAGGATCGCCCGATGGCAAATGCTGTTATCCGAATATGACATCGAGTACCGTGCTCAAAAAGCAGTCAAAGGAAGCATTCTCGCCGATCATTTGGCGCATCAACCAATTAATGAATATCAATCTCTCAAGTTTGACTTTCCTGATGAAGATGTCTTGTACTTGAAGATGAAAGATTGTGACGAACCGTTACCTGAAGAAGGTCCTGAGCCTGGATCAAGATGGGGCCTAATTTTCGATGGAGCAGTAAACGCTTTTGGCAATGGAATTGGGGCAATCATCATCACTCCCAAGGGTACTCATATCCCGTTCTCTGCCAGATTGCTATTTGATTGCACCAACAACATCGCAGAATATGAAGCTTGTATCATGGGTCTCGAAGAAGCCATTGACTTAAGGATCAAGATCCTCGACATATATGGAGATTCAGCCCTCGTGATCAACCAAATCAAAGACAAGTGGGAAACTTACCACCCTGGTTTGATTCCTTACAGAGATTATGCAAGACGTCTGTTGACTTTCTTCAACAAGGTTGAATTGCATCATATACCTCGAGATCAGAATCGAATGGCAGACGCCTTGGCTACTCTATCTTCCATGTTCAAAGTCAGTCACTGGAATGATGTGCCTAAAGTCAGAATCACGCGCCTTGAAAGGCCCGCCTATGTGTTTGCAACTGAAGCAGTCATCGATGATAAACCGTGGTTCCACGACATCAAACGCTTCCTTCAAACTCAAGAGTACCCGCTTGGGGCATCGAACAAAGATAAGAAAACTCTAAGGAGGCTTTCTGGCAGTTTCTTCCTGAACGGAGATGTGCTATACAAAAGAAACTTCGACATGGTTTTGCTCAGATGCGTGGATAGACACGAAGCAGACATGTTAATGCATGAAGTGCATGAAGGGTCCTTTGGAACTCATTCAAATGGGCATGCAATGTCCAAAAAGATCTTAAGAGCAGGATACTATTGGTTGACAATGGAATCTGACTGTTATAAACACGTGAAGAGATGTCACAAGTGCCAGATCTACGCAGATAAGATCCATGTGCCACCGACTCTACTCAACGTTCTCTCATCTCCATGGCCTTTCTCCATGTGGGGTATTGACATGATTGGAATGATCGAGCCGAAAGCTTCAAACGGTCATCGTTTCATCTTAGTAGCCATTGATTACTTCACCAAATGGGTCGAAGCAGCATCTTATACCAATGTTACAAGACAAGTGGTTGTGAGGTTTATCAAGAATAACATCATTTGCCGATATGGTGTTCCCAGCAAGATCATTACTGACAATGGTTCAAACTTGAACAACAAGATGATGAAAGAATTATGTGAGGAATTCAAGATTGAGCATCATAATTCTTCTCCTTACAGACCAAAAATGAATGGCGCCGTTGAAGCTGCCAACAAGAACATTAAGAAGATTGTCCAGAAAATGGTCGTCACTTACAAAGACTGGCATGAAATGCTGCCATTTGCTTTACATGGGTACCGTACTTCAGTGCGTACTTCAACAGGGGCAACTCCCTTTTCTCTAGTATACGGCATGGAAGCTGTGCTCCCCGTAGAAGTTGAAATCCCATCAATGAGAGTCCTCATGGAGACTAAGTTATCAGAGGCTGAATGGTGTCAGAACAGATACGATCAGTTGAACTTAATCGAAGAAAAACGTATGACTGCTCTATGCCATGGACAGTTATACCAAGCAAGGATGAAACAAGCTTTCAACAAAAAGGTTCGACCTCGTGAATTTCGAGAAGGCGACCTCGTGCTTAAAAAGATCTTGTCTTTTCAACCAGATTCTAGGGGCAAATGGTCTCCTAATTATGTAGGCCCGTATGTTGTCAAAAGAACATTTTCTGGAGGCGCCATGATTCTTGCAACCATGGATGGTGATGAACTCCCACATCCTGTGAATGCTGATGCAGTCAAGAAATACTTTGTCTAAAAAAATACAAAAGAACAGCTCGGTAAGTCGAAAACCCGCAAAGGGCGACTTAGGCAAAAATGAGCGTCTCGGTGGATTGAAAACCCGAAAGGGCGGTCCAGGCAAAAATTAGAGACAATAAACAGAAAAAATTCATCCTGGTAGATTGAAAACCTGAAAGGGCAATCTAGGCAAAAATTAGGGATTAATGACAAAGTAACTGCATCAGTCCGTACTTCGTCACCTGAGGAGTCTTTTTCATCAAAGGATCTTCAATCAAATCATCGCCAATCTGAAGCGACAAGCACAGTTGGAACTCAAAGTTGTTGGGGGGAATAGTGGTTATTGCTTTCAATGTAGCCTTTTCCGCATAATTACCATTTCCAACTTTTGTAAATACTCCATGGAATCACGCCTTTAGCTGATTACCATCCTATTAAATAAATTTGAGCCTTGTGCCCATTTGTTTGCAATCTTTAATTTCTTTCAGCTTGCAAAATGACGCTTTAATTGTGTTATTCGTTTTTGAAAGAAAAGAAAAAATAAGTTTTAAATGAATTTACTTTTCTTTTCAAAATAAAAGCGAAATTTTCCTTTGAGTTGTGAACAACGGAAGGAACATCAGCAGTCGTCTCCATAGGATGAACAAAAGGATTCTCCCGGAAAAATTGTTGAGACAACGGTATTCTTGTCCCAGAAAAGAATTCTTGAAGCAATTATCCCTCGAGATAAAGAAGCTCTTCTATCCCCAGTGAAGAAGCTCTTCTATCCCCAGTGAAGAAGGTCTTTTATCCCCAGTGACGAAGATTTTCCATCTCCAGTGAAAAGATTCTTCCATATCAATGAGAAAAGATGCTTATCTTCCCCAGAGAAGTCTAAAGCACGCAGCATCATTCATCACCTGTGTTATCTACACCGTGTTGAAGAACATTAACCTAGTATCTGGTTGTATTGCGGCGTTGGTCCGTCTCCAGTATATACTCCATTGTCTGTCAGTTTCGTCAGCATGCATGCGACATTCATGACATTCATCATTCATACATATTTGCATCATTTATGCATTCTTGCATTTTTCAATGTTTGCTTTAAAATCACTTGTTCAGGATATATCTATCCCAAAAAAAAAGAGAAAAAAAAAAGAAAGAGAAAAAGCGAAAAAAAAAAGAAAAAGAAACAGGTATGGGCGTGTCATCTCTCCAAGTAGGTTGTCACCCATAAGCAGAAAGAACATCTTCTTTCTCCAGTTCCCCACTGAGATCATTCCTCGTGGAAGAAGGTTGCTTCAGTTTCTCCTCTCCAAAACAAAGGAGAAAATCCCCAGTTGAGTTCATTCCTCATGGGTACAAAGTCTTGTTTGACTGTCTCTTTCCAATTCATTCTTGGTTAGAACCTTGTCTTTACCAAAGATTCAAATTCAAATTCCTCAAACAGAGTTGTGAAAAACAGACAATAAGCAATAGCCTCATCATCTGAGCAGCTTATGTCTCTTTCAAAAGACTTTTCCTCTCTAGGAAATCAATCATGAAGACCATTTGACAATCAGGGCCTTATTACTGTTCACAAGGCTGAATAACCAGTAATTTCCCTAGCAAAGTCTCCAAGATCATTTTATCACTCGGCTGATAATTGATCTTGTCTTCAGAACCACTATCACAAGGCTGGTAGTCGGTAACCTTTTGTTCTGGTTATATTATTAAACATGTCTATCCCAATGCTGATAGTCGATAATATTAACCGAACCTTTGAAACTCTTTTTACCTTGTCAAGTCTATCACCATGCTGATAGTCGGTAACACAGTTTCATACCTTTCACCTTCGCATTATTAACAAGTCTATCCCTGTGCTGATAGTCGATAATGCCGATAGATAAGCTTTTCTTACAAAGCTATCATTCCCCGGTGAAGCATACACTTGCTTTCCCGAAAAGACAAAACGGATTCTCTTCCTAAAACGGATTGAGATATCCTTCCCAAACTCTTTCCCCAGTGGAGTCAGTTCTTGATATCCCCTCGGTAAAGATATCCTTGCATCATTCGCAATTTTGGTATCTTAGGTCCAAAATTCGCGTCTTCTGATATTTAAGTCTCTTCCACCCTATCAAAACGAAGATTTTCAATCTTCATGTCTCGGGTTGAAGAAACTTAAATAGGGGCATCTGTCATACCCCAATTTTTGACCTAAGATACCACCTCATATCATTTGCATATACATCATTTGCATCTCTAACAAATTGCATAGCTTGTATTTGTTACTTGTGCTCAGCAGGGTTTAATCAAGAGATCACTCATCAGTACAAGTAACAATCAATTAGGGTTTTGTTCTCCCTTCATCTCAAATGGATCATCTTCATCAATAATCAACATTTGGTCCTCAGAGATTCATTTCAACAAGCTCAACAGCTTTGAATCGACTGAATTAGAGTTTTGACTGAAGACAGCACACTCCTGACTTTTGCTCAGAATTTGACCTAATGGCTTGGGACATGATATCAAGACCTCAAGTACATTATTTTGACCTAATCCATTGACTCAGAACATCTCCTACACAAAGATTGATCAGACAAATCCTCAGATCAGGGTTTTGAACTATCAGGGACTGAAATCAGGGATCACATTTGGGAAACCCTAAAAATCCCCAGGAAGTCAATCAAAGGTTTCAATCATCTTAAAATAATCCCTATGAAATTATCCAATGGAAATTACATCTCAATTCAAGATCCACAGTCATCAATATCATCAGGTCGACAATTAGGGTTTTTGACCTAATTCACTGAATGACTGACTTTTTTATCAGGACATGGTGCCACAAACTCAAACCATGACTCAATATCCTCTAATGCTTCAATATGATTCATTCATACCATTCATTTGGTGAGGGTAGCCTGTTTCATTTGAAATCTCCAGAAACGCGATTCGACTGAAAAAGTCAACTGTACAAGAACACCATTGACTTTTGAGGAATTTTGGTCAACCATGACTTTTGAAGTTTTGAATCATCAATATATGATGTATGAAGTCATTTGATCAAGAAAAATCAAGAAAATCAATCAAGAATCAAAAAGTCAAAAGTTTGACTTTTCATACTTAGAAAAATTTCTAAGTGTTTTTCATGGTTTTTTCCAAACTTTGGAAGGGAATTTCTCAAAATTTCACCTACAAACTGAAAAAAACTTCCAACATGAAAGTTGTAGATTTTGATCCAATAAACAACTTTGACACATATAATTTTTTTCCATAAGATCAACCATTTAAGAGATATGGAGCTTCAAAGTTGGTATCTTTTGAAAATTTCACTTAAAACTTCATTTTCTTCAAAGTTCATGGATCTTTTTCACCCACTTCCTTAAGGATCTTGAAGAAACTTTCAACTAGGGTTTTGAAGTGTGTAATATGAGCTTTCCAAAATGTCCAAGAGCATGAAAAAATATGGAGTGTAGCTATGGTTTTGAATTATGCATTTAGTGATCATTTTCACTTGAATTTTCACCATTTTTCACTAAGTTTCAAGACTACATGACCTATAATCCAAGCAATGATGCATAGAAGCAATAATTGAATGATATTTTCTGATTTGAAGATCAGAATGGAAGAGGATAGGAAGCTAGAGAAATAACCATGGTTAAGTCACTTTTAACCATTTGCATTTAATGTGAAAGATTCCATTTTATCTCTTAAGCCAAATCATCACTTCTTGATCAACTTGCAAGAGCTTTGCATTCAGAATCCTTGGCCTATAAATAGAGGTTCAAATCATCTTCAAACTCACACCAAAACCTCACAAAAGATAGGTTTTCTCTTTCTTTCTTGAATTGCAAGTTTCTTAAGTTTCTAAGAGGTAGAAAACTCAACCTCCAAACCCTTGAAGTTATGGCCAAAGTGATGGTTCTAGCAACTCATAAACATCATATGGGATGTGTTTGAACCACTCACACACCCCAAATCACCCCAAAACTCAGATTCACTTTTCAACCTCCATATGAACATGAAATGAGCCTTATCATGCCAAAATTCACACAAGCTCATTTCTGTCCAAACTAATGCTTCTAACACATCCTATATACCATATGTGAGCTATCCCAATCATCCTCCCTGACCTGTAACTCCAAAATCACTAAGCTTGATCCTCACTTGAACCATACTGCAGATCGGGTACCATAGATTGATCAAGAGGTTTTCAAATTGTTCCAAGCATTCAGACATGTTCCATAAGGTCCACTGAAGGTGTTCAGATCAAGAGACAACATCTGGGAGCCCTCATTTGCAGAATTCGATTTCCAGTTTTGCCATTTTTGAGGTAAGTACACTTGAACTTCAAACTCTATTCTCCATGCATCATAAATGAAATATGAACATACCATCTTGTTTCTGCACCTATGAGGATCATTAACCCTCAATCAATTGCATCTTATCTTGCACATACACGATTTCATGATCAATCTCAGAATTAGGGTTCTTCGTGTTCATCACAAAATTGATCACCTTAGAGCAAAAATAAATGAATTATGAGGGCACCATCATGATCCTTGTAAAAAACCGAGTGAGATAGACCCTTCACTTGATCAATTTGGTTCAGTTTTCAGAAATTTCAAAATCAAATTGGGGATGTGTTCTTGGCGCCATTTTCTGTTCAGAAATTTCAAATGTTCGTTTTTAAATATAATTAAATGGAGTAGTTATAATAACAAGCTGCGCGCGCAGCTGGGTTGGCAAGTGTTTTGGCTGGTGAATATAAGGGCGTGAGTTCAAGCCCTAGTGGAGACAAAACCATTTTTTTTGCAACCTATTTTCTTTCATTTTTTAACAAACTTCACCAATTAATTTAACCAATCAAAATTCATTATTTTCACTTCATTTTTTTTACACTCTTTATTTAATATACATATTTTGATAATATTAAAAAAAATCACAAAAAAAGATTCATTTAATATATTTTTAATTGAGTTTAAAATGACATGTTTTAAATGTTTTTAATACTTTTAAATATTGTTTTTCACTTGATTTTTCAAACTTAATCACTTGTAAATATTTTTGGAGCAAACCCTAATCATCGAAGTGTTAATTGAGGATAACCTTTTTGTTTATTTTGATTAATTCGATTCCTTTCAAAATTCAAATCGTTTTAAAACAAGCGATCGCGATTCTCTTTCAAAACGATAAACCACTTCTTTTTGATTAAATATTTTTAATTGATCAATTGATTTTCAAAACGAAGTGGGGCCTCTCGAATATTAGAGAGTGTAAGTCCCATTTCTTTTCTTTTTGTACAGTTTGTTTTTTCTCAAAAAAACAATAAAACATTCTTCAAAACAAAACAATTTTCAAACCATTTTCAAATCATTTTCAAAACTCCAAAGAAACAAAACTTTTCAATATACCATGGGCCTCCATGTAGGTATAAGTCCCAAGCCCTTTTGTACATACCCACTCCAGTACATGAAATTAGGTATTTCATTGTACGCCTTTTGTACATATCTCAATCAATGCGTTTTTTAAACTTTGAATAACAAACCAAAAATGAAGGTTTCTTTAAATCTTCCCAAAAACATACCATGGGCCTCCATGTAGGTATAAGTCCCAAGCCCTTTTGTAAATGCCTGTTTACATAGCTTTGAATAAACTCAAGTGGACCTCTCCCCGAGTATGAGTCCCGAGCCCTGTGTATACAAATGGATCATGCTTACAGGTATATTTCCTTCATAAACTCCATTATATACACACACTTTGTCATATATGTATAACTGTTCATATTTGTTCATACTTGTTCATGTTTGTTCATATGTGTGATATGTGTGCTTATTCAACTTAGTACAACACTAGGTTCCCCATAGCCTCCTATTGGGCTTCGTGCAAAGAATCTCCCTAGTTTAGGTTAGGACATAGAGTATGGTTTCCCGGTGAAATCGCTCTAAGAGCTCAAACCAACTATACCATGCCTCCCCTTGGGCTTTGTACAAACGAGTGTCCCTCCCATAGCCTCCTCTTGGGCTTACAATGCAAGGACCCTGGATTGTCCCTCCCATAGCCTCCTCTTGGGCTTACAATGCAAGGACCCTCGGATAGCCTCCTCTTGGGCTTCGTACAAGGACCCACGGGCTTCTTATAAGCATCCCCAATATCCAAATCAAATACCCTAGGAGATTAGACATTTTTCATCTCTATGATAGGAGTATCTCTTCTATATCATCACAAACAATCAATCAATCAATCAAACTTTTTTGCCACAAGGCTGGCTAATCAATCAAACTGTTTTACCACCGTACTGGATGATTAATCAAAGTTTTTGTCACAAGGCTGACTTCATTGAAACTTTTGCCACAAGGCTGGCTGATTAATCAAAACTTTTTGTCACAAGGCTGACTTCATTGAAAGTTTTTGCCACAAGGCTGGTTAAACAACAAAAACATCTTTATCATTCTAAGCACCCTAAGTGGCATGACCCCGGGCTTATAATGAAAAGATTTTCAAACAAAAAACAAACAGATGTATGTGATGATATAGATTAGATACATCGAACATTTAGATGACATTTGTCTCTTATCCTTTGCTTCCACTAGCATAAGTGGGAACTACGACTGCTCTGACTTTCTCAACATCCCTTTGAGAATACGTAGGCACAAGGTCGTACCCTTGGCGAGCAAAACTTCTCTCTCAAACCACTCAAACCTTAGCACCCGTAGACCCCGAGCTACAGATGCTCTGATTCCCTCTAGGGGATATGTATGCAGAGGATCGCGATGATCTTTGCGAGCATAATCAAACAAACACCTTAGGTCCCACCTCTTTCTCACAAGAACCTCCACCATAACAAGAATGGAATAAACATAACAAAGAAACCTATAGAGTACTATAGATACGTTGGGTGCTAATACCTTCCCTTCGTATAACCAACCCTCTTACCCAAGATCTCTCCCCACTTTTAAGGTTATTGCAACTTTTTCCCTTTTCCTACTTTGGAAATAATAAAAAGTTTGGTCGGTACAAAAGAAAAATCACATTTTTTGAGCACTCGAGCCCAAAGAAGGCATCAGGTGTCTCATTTAGAAAAACAACGATTTTTCGCCCGCGACAAGACGGCCAGGTGGAATAATGATTGTCAAAAATCATTCGAAAAAGTGAAAGAGTATCTGCAGGAACCTCCGATACTAATGCCTCCAGTGCCAGGAAGGCCTTTGATTATGTACCTCACAGTTCTTGAAAATTCAATGGAATGTGTGCTGGGTCAACATGACGAGTCTGGCCGAAAAGAGCATGCAATATACTACCTTAGCAAAAAGTTTACCGACTGTGAATCCCGATACTCACCGCTCGAGAAAACTTGTTGTGCTTTGGTGTGGGCTGCTCGCCGGCTGAGGCAGTATATGTTGGTTCACACCACCTTATTAATTTCCAAGATGGATCCTATCAAGTATGTCTTTGAGAGTCCCGCTCTTTCCGGAAGAGTAGCCAGGTGGCAGATGATCTTGACTGAATATGATATCCAGTATTCTACCCAGAAAGCCATCAAAGGTAGTGTGTTGACAGATTATCTGGCGCATCAGCCTGTTGAAGATTATGAACCGATGAAGTTTGAATTTCCCGATGAGGATGTCTTGTACATCAGAGATTGTAACATTCCCGGACCGGAGGAAGGACCCGAACCAGGATCGCGATGGACGCTCGTGTTCGATGGTGCCTCTAATGCACTCGGGAATGGTGTTGGAGCTGTGATTACTTCTCCTTCAGGTTTTCATATTCCGTTTACAGCCAGAATTTGTTTTGATTGCACTAATAACATGGCTGAGTATGAAGCTTGCATCTATGGTATCGAAGCTGCGATCGATTTGCGAATCAAGTACTTGAAAGTTTATGGGGATTCCAATCTTGTCATTAGCCAGATTAATGGAGATTGGGAAACTCGCCATCAGAATCTGATTCCATACAGGGAGCACGTGATGAGACTTATTCCATACTTTGATGAGATCACATTCGAGCATATTTCTAGAGAAGAGAACAATCTTGCTGATGCTCTCGCTACTTTGGCTTCCATGTTCAAAGTGAAATGGGCCAATGAAGCGCCTAATATCACCATCAACAGGTTGGATGAGCCAGCATTTTTCTTTGAGGCTCATGTTGAATTAGACGGAAATCCATGGTATCATGATATCAAAAAGTTCCTCGAAACTCAAGAGTATCCTCCCGAAGCGTCGGTGACTGATAAAAAGTTTCTGAGAAGGTTTGCAGCTAAGTTCTACCTCAACGGCGGGGTCTTGTACAAGAGGCATCATGACGGTGTGTTGCTCCGATGTGTTGTGAAAGAAGAAGCTTCGAAAATCATCGAAGAAATGCACGAAGGCGAGTTTGGTACCCATTGAAGTGGGCATACAATGGCTATCTTGAGGGCTGGTTACTATTGGTCCACTATGGAAACTGATTGTCATAGCCATGTCAGAATTTGTCACAAGTGCCAGATCTATGCTGACAAAGTGCACTTGCCGCCTGTGCCTTTGAATGTCTTGACTTCTCCGTGGCCTTTTGCAATGTGGGGCATTGACATGATTGGAGAGATTAAGCCTACTGCTTCTAATGGACATCGCTTCATTTTGGTTGCCATCGATTACTTCACCAAGTGGGTTGAAGCCGCATCTTATGCGAATGTTACCAAGCAAGTGATTACTCGCTTTATCAAGCACAACATAATCTGTCGTTATGGGATTCCTGAGAAGATCATTACTGATAATGGATCGAATCTCAATAACAAGATGATGAAGGAGCTTTGTGATTCCTTCAAGATCAAGCACCACAATTCTTCTCCGTATCGTCCAAAGATGAATGGCGCGGTCGAAGCGGCTAATAAGAATATTAAGAAGATTGTGCAGAAGATGGTCGTGACTTACCGAGATTGGCATGAGATGTTACCTTTTGCTTTTCATGGTTATCGCACCTCTGTGCGTACATCGACTGGGGCAACTCCTTTCTCGCTTGTTTATGGTATGGAAGCGGTATTGCCAGTTGAAGTTGAGATTCCTTCCCTGAGGATTATGAAAGACGTCGAGCTTGACGAGTCAGAATGGGTACAGAATCGGATGGATCAGTTGAACCTCATTGATGAGAAACGCTTAGCGGCTATTGGACATGGCCAGATGTACCGAAAAAAGATGAGAAAAGCTTTTGACAAGCGGGTGCGACCCCAAAGCTATAAACCAGGTGATCTGGTGCTTAAAAGAATTATCCTTCCTCAGGGTGATCCTCGAGGCAAGTGGACTCCGACATATGAAGGCCCCTTTGTTGTGCAGAAAGTATTCTCTGGCGGTGCCATGATGCTTGCAACGATGGATGGCGAGAACTTTCTGCACCCTGTGAACGCAGATGTAGTCAAAAAATACTTCGCATAGACCTGATAAAAAAAAGAAAAAACAGGAAAAAAAGAAAAAAAATGAAAAAATGAGAAAAAAGAAAAGAAAATGAATCAGGAAAAAGAATGAAAAAGAAACGAATATACCCGCTAAGTTGAAAACCCGAAAGGGTGGCTTAGGCAAAAAAGAGACAAAAGCGAATGACTACATCTCGCATGCCACCTTGGCAATAACTCTTCATATATGCTTAGGGCTCCCGACCGAGGGATAATCAAGACTCCGTGTTCTTGAGTTTGCACCTGGAAGCTCAAATCCCTAAAGCATTCACAAATTCCAATCACTTTGTTTAGGGCTCCCGATCGAGGGATAAGCAAGACTCCGTGTTCTTGAGTTTGCACCTAGCAGCTCAAATCCCTAAAGCACTTACCAAACCCCGTCGGGTCCACAAGTTCGGCGACGTTATCAGATCGGGCAGTGATCAATCCTAATGAGTACGGTCTTCCAAAGCAAGGAGATGAGAATGTCGAGGTTATAAAAGTGATAGCGGGATCGAAATCAATGGATACCCGTTTCACATTGCCATTTCTCTTGTATTCAATAAATGTGTGGTTACCTCTTACTAGGAACTACTTCTGAATGTGTTCGCTCTTTTACGAGCATTCTGTTTGCAATTAATAAAAACCTTTTTACCTCAAAAGCCGTTTTCTTTTACTGTTTTGTTTGCATAAAACGTCCTGAGTTCATGTTAAACTTTGCATATAAAAACTGCATTGCTTTTACAATACATGATTAGAAATGATAAAGCCTTTTAATGTACTTCGAAGTCTTGTGTAACCAGGATGGCAGGCCAAGATGCCATGCTATATCCTGGGGCATTTTTCATTTGTTTGTCTTGCAGGTACGTCCTTGCAAGCGCTTCGCATCAGCATATTGACGGACCTAGCTATGAGAGATTCTCACTCCCCAGCCGAGTGCTTCCTAAATGAGAGATTCACATTCCCAGCTGAGTATATCTGGATGAGACTTTCTTTGTTCCAAGATTCTCATAACCTCATCAAAGCACATCTTAATGCATTCTCTATGCTCCGAAAGCCTCATTCCCCGGCAGAATGTCTTCTCCCCAGTTGAGTCATGATTGGATGGTATCTAATTCCCCGGCAAGCTCTTAATGAGGTTCCTTGACCGAGTTCCTCATTCTCCCCTGTAGAGCGTTTCTCTCCCCAACAGATTGACCTGTTTTCCCCAGGAGAGTCATCTTATTCCCCGGTGGAGTTGCCTTAACAAAAGGTTCTTATGCTAAGTTCCTTATCCCCAGCGGATCTCTCATATCCCTAGCAGATTGCTGTGCAGAAGTATCTATCTTCCCCACTGAGTTTCTTTCATCAGCAAAGATTCACATGCATCCTCAGCAGAATCTATGTCCGTCCAGGATTTCCCCAGCGGAATGCGTCCTATACAAGCAAGTTGGTCACTCCCCATCAGAGTTGTCTTCATGACTTGCCCTTATCTTCACATCCCCAAGGTGTCGAGAATTTGCTTCTCCAATGAAGTTGCCCGGGTATCCCCAAGCAGGATTTATTCCCCAAACAGAGCTCGCATCCAGATTTGATCATCTCCAGCAAATTTCTGATCCATCTTTGCCAGCTTGCAGTTTGTGACCCTTGGTCACTCATCTTGTCCTCCCCGTAGAGTTCTATATTCTCTCCAGGACTTGTTCAGCAATTCAGTGCTCCTCCGTTGTCTCCCTAAGCAACGTTTGAATCATGCATCATTCGCATTACATTCTCTAAGCATGTAGCGTCTTCCTTCTCGGGAGCGTTATTCTATGAACATTCATACATGCATCATGCATAAATCATATCATATCTGTCTCTTTCTGCAGGAAAGTTATCCAGATTCAACTGCTCCCCAGAGAGCAATGTTCGCCTAATCATTACAGGCGTTATCCTGATATTGAGATCAGAAGAGGATTGTCAATTCATCCGTTGAAGACATTCCGTTCCCGGCGCATACAGTTCGGATGAGATATCTGTCCTTATTCTTGATATTCAGATCAGTTGAAGGGACCGCTTCCGGATCTTCCAAGATCTTCCTAAGGAGCCAGCTACTGATATCTAGATCAGATGGAGATGTCTGCCTGGTTGACTTTGTCATTCAGAAGAGGATTGTTCTACTTATTTTCTGGCGTAGCTCAAATCAGTTCAAAGACATTCCTATTCCCGATGCCCCCAGATCGGTGGAAGATATTTGTTCCTATCCTGATATCCAGCTCAGTTGAAGGAACCGCCTCCGGATCTCTATAGATCTTCCGAAGGAGGAAGCCCTCTGATACATCAGATCAGTTGGAAATATCTACTCCCTGACGATTTAGTTCGTTCAGAAGAAGAAACTCGCCTGCCCAGTCCTGATGCCTAACCATCAGTTGAAGACGCTTTCTTTACCCGGCGTACACAGTTCGGAAGAGATATCTGTTCCTATCCTAATATTCAGATTCAGATTAGTTGAAGGAACCGCCTCCGGATCTCCCAAGATCTTACGAAGGAGCAAGCCACTGATATCATCAGATCAGATGGGGATGTCTACCTGATCGACTTTGTCTTTCAGATGAAGATTGTCCTACTTATTTTCTGGCATCATGTCCAGATTAGTTTAAAGGCATTCTTTCCCCGGCGTACACAGTTCGGAAGAGATATTTTTCCTATCCTGATTTCCATTTCAGTTGAAGGAACCGCCTCCGGATCCCCGTGGTCTCACGAAGGAGCTAGCCACTAATTCCCAGATTAGTAGGAATATCTACCTGATGATTTAATTGCATCAGAAGAGATGTCTGCCCAGATTCCCAGATCATGATTCCTAGATCAGAGATACCTATTACCCGTTAATGTCCGATTCAACCGATGTATCCCCCTTGATTCCCAGATCGACTTAAGACATCTATCCCGATGCAAGTTCGGAGACATCTGCTACGTCTGATACTCAGATCAGTCGAGATGTTCCTTCTCTTGATAACCAGATCATTTGAAGTGTTTCCCCTGCCTGTGGGTGCCTGTTCCTTCTTATCACAAGTTGGAGCTTATTTAATTATCCAGGTCAATTGAAGTTTTTTCTCCTCGTTTGCGGGGTGGTACATTCCTTCTTATTGCAAGATGGAATCTTCTATTGATCAAGAGCGCAAATTTTCGAGTTCATTCTGGTATTCAATCTCCTTCCACCTCAACGGTTCGAAACTTTCGTTTCTCACTCGTCAGGTTCAAGAAGTTTGAATAGGGGCAGCTGTTACACCCCAAAATTTGCCCTCTTAATCTGAGCTATAAGTTATCAACGACGTTTATTTCGTTGTTCAAAAATGAAGAAAAATAATAAAGAGTTTCCGTGGGTTTAAGAAGGTATGGAGTGAAATATGGTTCAAACAGTGGAAATACGAGAAAATTCATAAATCTACAACTTTCATGTTCGGCTCGGAAGCCAATTCTTTGAGGAAGCTTGCCAAATTTGCAAATTACTTGAGGTTTCGCAATGAAAAATGGTGATGAATGTAGGGTTTCGGGCGTCGGAAAATCCATATCTCACAATCCGCTTGTCGTATTCGCTTGAAAATTTAACTGGAGCTCCGTACCATCATTACCAAGATTTCATATGTTCGGACCGTCGGCCAATTATGCACGGAAAACTCCCAGAATTTTAAGGATCGTCGCATTGTTTCGGTAAAAAGTGTGTTTTCGAGTATGTCGCGCTGAGTTCGAAAATTCATAACTCCTTCGATTTTTATCGTATGAAGTCCATTCCGGCAGCGTTTTCTTGGAAATTTCGTTAGCTTCAATTCTTCGTCATACATGCCTATTCAGATTCTAAGCCGTAGATAGGGTTTTATCGAGTTCTTTGAGCGGTACTCACAAAATTCTGCACAGTTGCACCAGATGAATCGATGTTTCTCGTCACTCAAACGGGCGTATTTTCTTCATCGCTGATCGGATTGAGGTGATTCTCGCGGAGATGAATCACAAATTTGGTCATCTTCACAGTGGCATTGGTTTCGTTCCGGAATTCAGAGCCGAACCGAGTTTCCTTAAAAACGAGCTAAAGTAAGACGCACCGAGGGCAAATTGGACATTTTGCGTTGACAATATATAAACATTTTGCTCTTCACAAATCAAGGGGGAACTCTGATAATTTCAATTCACCAACAATTCAAAAACGCTTTCTCTCAATTCTCTCTCAATTCTCTTGAATCAAAACTACAAATCACATAAAACTTTCATCAAAACTCATCAATTTTCTTCAAGATTCAAGAACAACATGGACTAAAAAGTGAAGATCGGATCGAAGCTTCTCTCCTCTTCTCCTAAGAGATCGCGCGCCTCTCTCTCTTCTCCTCTTGGATTTCGTTTTCGTGTCGCACCCGTGTCGTGTTTGCGTTCGCGTCGTGGTCGTGTTTGCGCTTCGGTTAGATCTTCATCCGGTAAGCTTCGAATCTTGAATTAAGTGCTTAATTGTTGATCATTATGTGATTTTGGATCTAGATCTATATCTCGATCTTGATTTGTGGATAATTGATGATGATTGATCGGTGAATTTGTTCATTTTTGCTCGAATTGATAATAATAATGCGGATTGTGGTTGGATCTAATGATTGTTGCATATAATTGATGATTGTTGAGGATGAATTGTGACATTCGTGTTTGGATACATGATTCGTTGGTGATTTTGTGTGCATAATTGTTAATGTTCATGTTTGTTACTTGTGTCGCACTCAAAGTGTTTGTACAAATGCATGTGATAACTTTTTGCTCGATAAATGCCTTGCTTGATGCTATATGTTGTGTAGCTTGATCACTATCGCATGTGCAAATACTTGTTGCCTTTGTTGCATTCATGTAATTGTTGGTGATGATATTTGAATTGTGGTTTGGCTTGACGCGTCGCACTTTGCTCGATTTGTGGTTATTTGGCCTAATTGACTTGTGGATTCATGACTATCCTTTGCCAAGATGCTTTGTGCCTAATCGTTGAGAGCGATACATTTTTGGCTTGTGCTTAATCATTGAAATCGATTTATGTGTGGTTTTGTTGCTTTGGTGCTTAAGGATTGTTCACTTATTGCTAATAGCATGCCTCACATTAATATTTGGTTTACATATTCTCATGTGCCATTGATTATTACCGTGATATCGTGCTTTGCTTCCACATGTGTTTCATTGTGTATTGCATACATTTTGATGGCTTTTCATGGTGTTGGCAAATTGGCTTTGGTTTTGATTGGATGGAATTGGTTCCCAAACATAAAAAATAGCAAAAAAGTGATTTTCAAACAGTGGAACCCGGTTCCTAGCTTTTGGGAACCGGTTCCCATCCATCGGAGGCCAAAACGGGTGGCAGAATGCCCTGGAACCCGGGTTCCCAAATGGGGGAACCGGTTCCCCTGTGTGTTTTTTTTCTCTAACTTCAATCTTTCGTATCTTTTTGCTCGTAACTCCGATTTGCGCGTTTTTTATATCGTTGGAAAGCTTGTGAAACGTGCTATCTCATGAGATGATTGATATTGATTGATTGTAGGTTATTCATGTTTGTTTTCCTCTTTACATTTGTTGTCCATTTTATGTGTGCGTTAATTGTTCATTTTATCTTAGCTTATAATGCAATAACGCAATTCCAATTGTGATGTTTGTTATCTCTAACTTGTGTGCTAGTGTGCAAGGCTTTTGGACGGTCACCGATCAATGCTTGTTATGCGAGTGTTCCGCTTTATTTGCGGAACACGATTTCATTCACTCCTTTCGTGTTCTCATCTGGGAGACACGTCTCTATTACTTTATGTCTGCTTGTTTGGTTTGCTTGTTCCTCTTGCAGGTGTATTGTGATTATGCTCGATGCGCATGTCGACCTTTGTGTGCTTTCATGGCTAATCGGTGTGCTGACTATTTGCTTTTGCTTTGCTAGCTCGCTCGCGGGATCCTAGTTTACTCGCTCTCTTCGCTTTAGTTTACGGATCATCATCCGTTTGGTATTGATTCCGTTTCATTTTATTTCTCTCGCACTTTATCTCTTTCTCGCATCATCCTTTAACATGAGAAGTAGGACCTAGACATTCATCTGGCCAAGCCCTCGAAAGAGGCTCTGTTTTTGTTGGTGTGTTTATATTTGTGCTTTGCGGCAGGGAGTCACGGTGTAATAAGTCCTATATGGCACTCTGTTAAGTCCTCATGGAAGGCTTGCGGAAAGGGTTAGCAATCAACCCCCGCCTAGTCTCATCGAGTCTGTTCAGTATGCGCACGCTACGCGTTGCTCGCTTCTGAACCTGCACAAGATCTTGTTATCGAGTCTGTCAGGAAAAGGGTTCATGCAACCAGACCCCCGCACTTCTTATAGCTCGCATCGCTCGACGTTGATGCTCGGTGTACGCACGCACCGTTTTCCTTTACGATCCGTGACGGCTTGGTTGCTGAGAGGGACTCCCTCCTCTTATCTATGGCCCGATCATTTTCGCGAGGTCTAATGCTTGGTTGACTGGGGTTGAGTTACTCCCTTTGGCTATGGCGGGACCGTCTTTCTACCATTCGGCCAGTGCCGTTGGTTTGTTTGCTTTACGAGTGGAGCTCGTTTGTGTGATATACTTGTTTGCCTTCCCTTTATCCCTGTAGGTTGCTATTTTTGCTTAGACTCGTACCCTTTGTATGATAACATTAGGTAGCAAGCTTTCCCCCTTAGCTTAGGTCTTCCTCATGCATTCTTTAAAACATAATCCACACTCTTTGATTTTCTTTTCTTAAGAGCTTGTTATTTCCGCTCCATTCCCAAGCATAAGTCTCCAAAGGTCGAGCAGCGGAGTGCGAATGTAAATCGTTCACCTAAAAAATACAAAACAAACAGAAATTAGTTAGCCGAGCTACAGTAGCTCTTATTCTGCAAAACAGATACGTAGGCAGTGGGGTAGGGCCCGTGCGAGCATAATCCTTTCTTTTCCCTACGTTCTGCATTCATTTTAGTCCAGATTAGCGTAGATTTGTTACACACCCATAGATTTAGACACACGCGTGGATACCATCGAGTACGATGGGCGCGAGGGGTGCTAACACCTTCCCCTCCCGTAACCAACTCCCTTACCCTTTTCTCTGGTCGTGAGACCGTTGTTTTGTTTTGTAGTTTGCTGGCATTCCCTTCCTTTTCAGGATAAATATGTTAGTGGCGACTCTGTTAATTTTCGCGGTAGCGACAACCGCCTCAAACAACATCAACATAAACAACACAAAGTACATCATCAATGAACAATCATGATATCAACATATAAACATATTCGACAAGTCATCATATAAGCATATATATCGTCATATAAGCATCGCAATGCATAATTAACAACTCCAACCAATAACAACGGACAACGACTCAAATGCGACTCAACTGTGCATATGCATGTGGTACCAATCGGGGCTTCAGCCCCCGTCACCAATTGCCCAATTCAGAGGCACAAGACATAAGCCTTCGTCACTAGTTTGCCAATCCAGGCCGTCACAGAGTATGCATATGAAATGTGACTCGACAAACAAGACAATACAGCATACTCATCACAATCACATATCGTCACGAGGCACAAGCCTATATCACAATCAATTACCATCTATACGAGGTAACTCACGTCACCATAATATTTCATCTTTACTTAGTCACAAAATCATCATCACAAATATATACAACATCACGTATTACAAATCATCACAAAACATCATCATGTTTCGACACATCATCGCAATTATACAACTTTGCATATAAACAAGTCATTACATATATATCCTCATGCTTCGGCATATCACAACAAACATATAACTTCGTGTATTAACAAAATCATCACAAATATACAATTCGCATATCATCAAGATTATTACAATTATCATCACGTTTCGGCACATCGGCACAATTACTCAATTTCACATATTAACAAAGTCATCCAAATCAAAACCACAATTTTCGATCACTTCGTAAGATAATCTCAACATGCTAATTTATCAAGTAAACCGAATCAACTTCCAATTATCAACTAATTTAATTAGACATAATATTATTTATCAAGATAACATCATTGGCATAGCAATATATTATTCTCAACATAAATATTCAACCAAATCACGATTACGGTCAAATCCTCAAGATACCGTAATTTACCGATAAACCGAATAATTTATCCAAGTCTAAGTATATTCCAATTAATTTGAATTATTGAAATTAATTCTACTATTTAATTAAATCAACCAATTAATAATCATATTATATTATTTTCAATTCCATTATATTCTATTCCTAAAATGTGTGTCTATTCTCATCACAAAACCAATATTTATTGACATCTCTAACAACTCTATTAACAACTCTATTGGAAACTCTAACTACCCTATTGACAACTCTATCGGCATTGAAATAACTTAAATTATCCAATTAACTCAAATACTTAACTCCTAAATATTATAATATTTATTATTATTATTATTATTATTATTATTATTATTATAAAGAAATACATATCTATTAGTAACTTGAACCAATTGTTCTAGCTATCAAATTAATGTGGCAATGATTATATATATTGCATCGCTACAGTATTAACATATACTCCCTCCGTTCCTTTATAATTATCACTTTTGTGAAGAAAAAAAATTGTTTCTTTTTAAGTGTCACATTTCAAAGTTCAAGAAAGTATTTTGGTTGTTTTGTCAAAATTACCCTTAATCATTATGATAGAGAGAGAAAAAGTTAAATAAAGTATTAAAAAGTTTAGGGTATTATTGGAAAAATAATAATCATTACTTAAAAAGTAACAATAATTATTGGTTGTCTTGGTATGTGGAAAAACTTAAAAAGTGACAATTATAAAGGAACGGAGGGAATACCAATTATTCTTCATGATGACACATATAAGAAGGGAATCTATGACATGTGTGTTGTACTGGTATTATAATTGGCTTAAGGGGTTACTTCATTTCCATCATCTTGTTCTATATATATATATATATATATATATATATATATATATATATATATATATATATATATATATATATATATATATATATATATATATTTATATATATATATATATATTAAAGGGACAATAGCCACATAAAAGAATAGGAACATATCATGATACAATAACAAGAACAAAGGCACATAATATGAAATAGAAAACTAAACTCGTTCGTCTTAGCACTGCTTCCGGCCGTCAATGGCCTAGCTGCCGAGTGGCAGCATCCATTTTTTTTACTTCTTTTCATTTTCCATACACACATTATAATATTTCCAATTTCAATTTCAAACAGTGACATAAAACAAATTCAACACAACACAATGACCAATCTATAGCCTAAACCCACATACAATCCATCATATGCCCATTTAGGTAGAAAGAATCTCCCTTACCTTAAATTGAGTGCAGCTTTAAGGAATTTCAATGGAGATTTTGAGAAAAAAAGCACTTGAGAGCAACACTTTGGGTCTCCTTCTTCTCCTCTTCACAAACCCTAATCCCCTTTCTCTTTTTCTTCTTTGTCTTCCTCGGTTCCTCTCGTTTCTATTTTTCCCAAAGTGACAAAAAGAGACCATCACTTAGTCACTATTCATAATGGGCCTAATAAAAAAATACACCCTTAACACTTAAAGATACCATAATATAAGCCCAATATAATTTTCACACTTAATATAAAAATAATACTTCCACTTATATTCCATTAAAATAAAATCAGATTATTTTAATATACCGATTTATTACTCCATGTCTCATATTTCTGGTCTAATCTTAGTTACTCGGAAAATTCCCAAAACGCTAAACATTAACTCATTAATATTTTTAATACTAAAAATATTAAAATCTTTGATTAAATATCGATCCGCTATTTCGAACTAATACCGACTAAATTTCCCAAAAATGCGAATTTTCCAATAAACATCTCAATAAATAAATAATATTATTCTTAATATTATTCTTCCGACTATACGACTAAAATCCGACTTTAACTTAATAAATCCAAATACGCCTCTTAAAATAATACCGACCATCCAAATTCGACTAAATACAATATTTAAATCCTCTAATAATTTAATTAACCCATTAATTAAATTTGGGCATTACAAATTGGACCCTTAACACTGAAGCTTCCAGCATGCTTCATAGTTTGGTTGAAAATATATGTTCCATAGTCAAACTTTGCCTTTGTTCCTACAACATACAAAAATCTGCCAAGAACAGTTGAGATAGTGGACTTGTGATTCGTTGGTACCCAATCAGCTGCTCATATCTTGTGAAGCATTGCATACTTGATGCTCAGCTTACTTGCAGTTAGTTTCTCTTTTAAGGGCCAACTTTTTACCTGCTTGGCTGTGATCACTTGACAAACCTTGTTGTCTGTCACTTCAAGCTCAGGTTGAGCTTCATCTGTTCTTGCCAAGAAGTTATAAATCACAGAAAGAGAGAACGAAACACACTTACCTCTCACAAACACCTTTCTAAAGTCCACACTCTTGCTGTTTCCACAATCTTCAGATAGGTTCACCATAAATTCTTTGACCAGCCTCTCATAACATTTGGGAAGGTTACACACAGTCTTTAATAGTCCAGCTTCCTGAATTAGCTTTAAGATTTCCTTGTTCTCAAGAGCATTTGGAGCCAACTTCCTTTCAACTTCCAGTCTCTTTTGGAGAACATATTTCCACCTGCTGGCACTGGAGGCATAGTGGAATGACACATTATCAATAGGCACTTCAGGAATACTTGCAGCAAGCTTGCTTGTTGTAGGCTTCTTCCTTGATGGAATGTTAGGGACATCCCCTTCAACATCAGACTCAGATTCAACAATTTCCCTCTCTTTTCTTTTCTTTGGAACAACCTTGCTCCAGGACTTTGAGGGACCAACCCCTACACTCTTAGCCACAGCTCTGCTCTTGATAGGACCAGCAGAAGTACTCTTCTTCTTGACAGAGTCTTTGACAATGCTCTTAGCTTCTGCATTCTTTTCAAGGGAACTTTGGGAAATAGCTTTGCCTTTTCTTCTAGCCATCAGCCTGTTGGCTACACTTGGATTCAAAGAGGCAAGCAACTCGTTGTTAGAATACTCATCTAAGTCTACCACATTGGTACCTATTTCAGTATTGACCTTAGGGTGCTCATTCTCTTCGATGTCATTGACATCCTCAGTAACATTGGTATTCTCAGCACCTCCTTGTTCATTCTTAATGATCTCCTCTTCAGCTGGGTCACAACCAGAAGTATGAGAAACTTCAGCCTTACTGGTGTTCTTGAGAGGATTAGGCATTATGGTTTGAAGAGGGACAGATATCCCAGGCACTTGATAATTTTCCTTCAGAATGCGTGTAACAATATTGGCAATTATGTTATCAACATATCTAGTTCCTTCTTTAGTAAGTGCCTCTCTGGTATTAGATGAAGAAGGTTTGGCGCCCTTGTTTCGAATACCCTCCTTGGGCCATCTTGCAGGTGCCGTTTTAGGCTTTATGGCCTTTACTTCATCACTGCTAGTCGTCCTTAAAGGTACAACATTCAAAACCCTATTAGGGTTAGAGGACTCACCCGGTGTTGCTGAGTCAGATACGGGAGATGCATCACACGATTGCTGAGACATTCTGAAACTCTTTGAGACAAAACTTGTGTCACGCTTGTGAGAAGAATCAGAGCAGTTCAACCTTAATAAGTAGCGAGAAGGACCAACAGGGATGTTTTCCGTTTGTAGAAGAATCGGAGTGCGAGGGAGCTTTATATACAGACTGAGTGAGGGAAGTTTCAAATCGTGGATATTTAAAAAGCCCAAAATGTATTCCCCCAAATATGTTAATTGCTATAAATTGATTTGGTGGTAAATACCTAGCATGCCATTTATCTTCATAATGTCTTTGGAAGATGTTGCAACATTCTCTGTGACATTATGATCAGATAGACTTTCAGAATCATTTGTCTCCTTGGGTGCTTGAATGTTGAATCTTGTCTCTTCTAGTTTTCTTTCCCAATCAGCAATGTCTATCATAAGGCTTACTCTTTCTTCTAGCATGAATCTATTGATACTCCTGTACTCCCGTACTCTTGCACACAGTTTCTCATTCATTAGACATGTCTCAGTAAAACCAGCAGCTAGTTCACTGATGGTGAGCTTTCCAACATATGATTCTTCATCAGATTCATCAGATTCTTGGCAGTCAACTTTTATTTCCTCTTTGATCATGGAGTAGTCAGAGGGGTAGTTTGGGCTGTTAGGCTTCCATAGGTAGCAATTATCTTTAGACCTAAATCCCTTCATGACTTCTTCATTTTATCCATTAGTGACAATACACTCCTCTTTAGTGAACCTAGCATTGAATCCTTCATCACATAGTTCGCTGATGCTTATAGATTTGCAGCCAGTCCTTGTACAAGTAAAACATTATTTAGATTGGTAACACCCTGACCTTCTGTCTTGCCAACACCTTTGAATTCTCTTATTTCTCCATCATCAAGAGTCACATAGTTGGTTCCCTCAAGTTTGAGGTGTACTAGTGAGTTCTTTCTCCCAGTCATATGATTTGAGCAACCACTGTCAAGGTACCAATCTTCTTTGGCAGGCATTCTTAGAGAAGTGTGTGCTACTAGAGCAACATTCTTAGCCACCCATTGTTGCTTTCTATTACATGTATCATATTCAGGTTTGGCTTGATGAATTTGGTTTGGATATCTAACTAGTCTGAAATATAATGGCTTTATGTGACCAAATCTTCCACAGTGATGACACCTCCACTTTTGGAATTTCTTCTTTTAATGGCTCCTTCTTTTGTTTCCTCGATGTTGTGACATTGGTGCTGACATTTGGTTAGTCACACAAGTTTCAGGCTTTGCTCTCCTGAACCCAGAGGTGAATTCCTCTTTAGCCACTAATCCTACCCCGGACATATCTCTTGTTCTTTGTCCAGACTCCAGAATTTCCTCTAGAGTATCAGTTCCATTATTCAGCATTTTGAAGGATTTGGTCATTTGATCAAGCTTGTAGTTCAACATGCTTACTTCACTACTGGGAGAGTCTATGGTTGCAAGATGTCTATTCTTCTCAGTTTCTAGCCCTCTTATGATTATCTCTTTCTTCTCCACTTGTTTGCAGACTTCAGCATTCTTGATACACAACTTCTTGTATAAGGCAGCAAGTTCATCAAAGGTTAGCTCGTCATCACTGGAATCATCATCAGATGTATAAACTCTTGTTGGAACTGGGACATGTTTTGCAGTTTCTTCTTCAGAATCAGAGTCTTCATCAGACCAAGTGACAGACAGTCCTTTCTGTTGCTCCTTGAGGTAGGTAGGACATTCAGCTCTAATATGTCCAAATCCTTCACATCCATGACACTGAACCCCTTTTCCTTGATTGGGCCCCTCTTCAGCTTTGAGTCATTGTCATACCCCAAATTTGTCCTACCCCTTTACTTCTAACTGGCTTAGGCTTTGCATTCATGTACATACTCTCCATTAGGTCATCTAACATATCATGCATTCATTCATTAACTAAAACATCTAAAAGCATGGGATCAATAATCATGGAGCAAATTGAAGACTCACATAGGTTTTGGCACAAGGTTATTTATTTCCTCTGAAAGGGTATTCTGCACTTAGGATTGTGGTTGGCTTAGTCTTTTGAAAGGCATGTGTTCAGATGGTTTCCAGTTATAAGGGGTTCTTGATCTAGGGTTAATTTCCCTAATCTTGTGGTAGTCAAGAGTCTCACTGAATTGAAATTTATTTCCCAAGCATGGATTCGTTTGTCAGGTTTATGTGACCTTGGGGTGGTACATTCCAACCTTAGGGTCCCATTTGGTCTCATCCTCATTTGAAATTTGAGTCATGTGATTCTTACAATCATTTAAAGTTGGAATGTTGGATTATTTGTATGACAAACCATTGGTCAAAGTTCGCTTCTTCTATTGCAAGATATTGGGTCAACTGTCAATTTGAAGATTAAAGTGTGATTCTTTTTTCGCGTTCATGCATTGAGAGAAGTAAATGACACCAAAGTCAAAATTCATTCTGAAGAAAAGGAACATTACATGGTACAAGCTCAAGTCTTACTACATGTTTCAAATATAATACATTCTCAAGGCCAAATTACATCCAGGGTTCATCCAAGTACATGTACATTGAAAAGAGAAAGAAACTGAAATTACATCAAAAAAAAATATATAAATGGAAGTGCTGCTGCCTCAGAACAGGGAAGGATCGAATAGGATCTCCTTTGGGTGATGAATCTCTCAAGTGTTCCCTTTAAGTTCATGATATCCCTGCACTTCAAAACCCAAAACCAGTTCAATACACTTTTCAAACCTGCATAACACCAATCCATATTAGTCCACCATTTAGCAAATTCCAATTCCATTTATTCATAGCTATTGCACATACATGAGTCAACTCATTCAGAGTATGCAATTCATTCCAAGTCCATTATTAGCATTCCAATACCCTAAGCTATTCATACTGAACCAATTCCCACAAGTTCACACTAACAGCCAATTCCTAACATTTCTAACATAGAAATTCGCCTACATAACATATTCAAAGCAACCAAAAATCAACAGCACCTTAACACTATTCAAAACTCTCAATTAACCTTCTTTTGCTAACCTTCAATTCACTAGCCACCATCCTATTTATTCAGATTCATATACTTAGATTCAATCAAAAAAACAATAAACTGCATTCATACCATAGCAGGTCCTACTACTTCCAAAACACACAGCTCACATCATACTCCAAGCCAAACCCTGCAACATTCAAAACAAACCAAACAATAAGCTGCTGCACAATTTGAACCTGATAAACCGCATGAACGGATAATTACCCAAGTTTTGACTAATCCCTAACAACTTCGTTCTAACAGCATATACCAATCCAGTTCACACATAACTTCATCACACCATACATACATTCAATTCCGAGGTGTACACCAATATAAACACTCACCCGCGAACAACTCCCGCTGTATCGGTTCATGGCAGAATCCAATAACAATTCAGAATGTTTGTGTTAATAGAAGAACCCGACATATTATGACGGCATCTGATCTTTTTGGCCGCGACGATACTGATGCATCCGAATCAGCCCCAAATGTTAGCATGATGGAAGAAGGCTCTAAAGCGATCATAAACAAATTCAACAGACCTGCATCATTAAACCACAAGTCAATACAAACATCCAGAAACTGTTCCATGATCACAGATTCAATCCAATGCATTTTCAAAACCATACTAAACTACTCATAACCTGCGTCAAAAATACTTCATAATTCCAATCAGTTTTCACATAGATTCAGTGTAGCCATCGCAAATACAACCCAAATGATAAACAAGTTATGTCCACTCTAAACAACTTCAGCATGCTCACAATGATAGCCATTACGTATACGCACCCTGCGTTCAAACTAACCATTAACATATCACTACTAATAGTTTAATCTACTGACTTAACATAATTTCCCATTCTAACCTTCAGCTCTTTTCAATAAATCTAACAGCTCTAACCTATACACTACTAACAGTTCCAATTAACTAACCCCCTTCAACCAACTTCCAAACATCAATAACAGAACCTAACTAACTTTTTAAACCAAAACTAACTTTTGTAACTAACTTCCTCAATCTCTCTATTTAACTAACTCAGTCAACAGTCATAACTAACTGAGTCAGTTCTAACCAAATCCTAACATCTCATAACAGAATCTAACTGCACTAACCAACATAACTAACTCTCAAATCCTCACCCTTCAATTCATAACAGAATCCTCTCAATCCAAGGGCTCACAATCACTCTCCTCTAACTGAATTCTCCCCCTCAATCTCTATATAACAGATCCACTCTCATCTTCAACCTTTCTCTCTAATCTTCACGCCATAATCACCATTTTTCAATCTTCACCTTTCTCTGTTCCTCTCTGAACATTCATCATACACGCTCATTCACCACCACCATAACCACCTCCTTCAATCTCCTCTCTTAAATTTTCAATTCTCTCTGCACTTTCATCCATCTCTCATCACTCTGCAATTCTCTCTTCCCCCTGGATCCATCACTCATACGCTCTCACCATTGTTGTTAGATTCTCAACCTCTGAGACTCTAACAACAGAGCTAAAATCCACTCAATCCTCTCTCAACTCATCCTCATAACTCAACGACGACACAGGAACTTCAACACGCATCGTACAGAAGATTAAAAGAAGGAGAAAAAGAAGTGTGAATCGAAAAAAAGAAAAAGAGTAAAGCGTGCTTACTTGAATTCATATCTCCAATCATCAATTCTCCATCTGCGATACGCAATCCCGCAATGCGCCTTCAACTTGCAAATCGTGCATTTAATCCAAAGCTTCAACAAACTGAAGACGCTCCGGACGAACTCTGGTAGAGATGAGAGGTTTCAGGCCAAGAGTGTGAGGCGGAGAGCGGTCTCTGAGTTCATTGGAGAAGTAGAGTTCTTCATCCGCGCCTTTCATCGGAGAGAGACTGAGACAGAGAATCGATCAGTGAGAAGGGAGGGAGACTCCGTCACAGTGCAACGAGAGGGGAAGAACGTGAGAGTGGAAAGGTCACACTCGATTTAACCCTAATCCCCTTTGTCATTTTTTTTCCTTTTTTTTATTTTTTTATTATTAAAATCTGAATGGAAAATAAAAAATATCTGAATGATACTATGATGGATCAATTGTTAATCCAGAAATTCATGCTCACACGTCCCTTAAGCCCACCTCACCACCGTTTTTGGCATAAAATCATTAAAACTATAACAAAAAACCTACCTTGGGCCTGTAGCGAAATTGCTACTACTTGCACCCTCATAGGCCCATCCCTCATGCTTTTTTTGTACATAAGAGCTGAACATATATCTGTTTGGGCCAATTTCCTAGGCCTAGCACCTTGCTGAGACTGCACCACCATGATTCAATTTTTTAACCCCCTAATTCCATTAAAACATGTAGATTTTAGGTTTTTTTTACAATACATTTTTTAGGTTCTAGAAACATAAAATCAATAAAACTTGTTAGATTTTTAGGCCACTTTTGGGTTTAATTTTAGTCTTAGAATTTTCTCATAAAAAGACTCATAAAAATAGTAGTAGTTTTTAGACTAATTTTGTACTAATGCTTGAATTGTTTTTGTACCATTTCCATGTTATTTTTGTATGATTGTTATGTGATTTTGTTGCTTAGCTTTTGGCCATATTTTAGGCCTACTTTGTTAATACCATTTTAATGCTTCTTTTAGAGTTTAGTCTCCTTGTTAACATTAGACTTAGACTAGAATAATAACAATTAGGCTTAGAAATTAGGCTAGTCCCCTTTTTTTCATTCTTTTTCTTTTACAACATTAAAACATCTAATAACTATCAAAATAAAATCCCTTTAAAAGATACAAAGAAAATACTTAAAAAACATTAATAAAAAAGTGAAAATCATTAAATAGGGAATGGAAGCTTGAATCTCCCTTGCTTAAGGGAATCATTCGAGTGCTTGGATCTCCCTCTGCTTAAGGGAACCATTCGAGCGTAAGTTCCCAATTTCTAAAAAACACCAACCAAAGAGTAACTCGAGTTTCCCTTGCTTAAGGGATTTCCTCGAAACACTCAAAATCTCTCTCTCATCTCTTTTCTTAAGGGCAATGTTATTTCCGCTCGTACGTGTAATACGGTGAACTGACTTTTTTATCAAAATGTCGCGGATAGCATGAGTCGCCACCGACTTTTATTTTATCCAAATATTCAGAAAGGCTAAAAGAACAGGAAAAACCTTTTTAAAAGAAACTGAGTACGGGGGGTAATTTATGCAAAGGGAAGGTTTAAAAAGCACCCTTTGCATCCATGGTTTTCCATGGGCTCTTAATTGCTTTGCTCTTTTTCATTCAGAAATGTAGAAGAAGTGAATACGGACTTTAGCTCGTAAATGAGCGTAGCCATTTTGAAGGTTTATGAGAAAGAATATAAAAATGTTTTTTTAGCAAGAACAAGGCAATTAGGGGCAGTTACCTTAATAATGTAGAAAATCAGTTCTTTTAGCCTTTCAGGGTGAAAGGGTCTATCCATGCCATAAGAGGGCAGGAAGCCTTTCATTCGGAGATTGAAGGGTCGTCGCATTATCGTTCGCCATAAGACTGACTCATGCCATGGAGAGGCAGGTAGTCTAAGGGAAGGATCAGAATAACCTTTTGTAGGCAGCCAGAGGATACCTTAACCTTTTCGTAGGCAACTTTCGAGGGTCGAGATCATGTATATCGATGGCAGCATCATTAAGGACCATGATCTTAATCAAGGCAACTGGCTAAGGTATCCTCGTATTCGAGGGACTGGCTATTCTGCAAAACAACACAAGGCAACAAGGCAACAGGCAACAGAGAGGTTACCCCAAAAGTGTGCGTGTGTGCACCAATCACGTGATTATATTCAGTTATTTTATCTTATAAATTAGTGATTCTAAATTAATTACAATCTTGCACTCCCTATAATTACTAACCACAGCAGTATAAACAAATAATTAAAGCAATACGGGGAAGGGAAATTGTAACCAGCGGAGGAAGGGGGAATTGAAACCAGCGGGATATAATTACAAAATAAAACAGAAAAACATTAGAGTTAGGGTTTAGGGTTACCGATACGCGTAGCTTTGGCGATTAACAAACCCTGAAAATTGGAAAAGAAAGAATAAACAAAGAAGGGTGAGTGCATTATCGGTTCGGAGGAGAACTTTGTAAACCCTAAAAATAAAAGAATGAAGAAATTAAAAGTAACTAAAAAAATAATAAAAAAAACACTTAGCTTTGCATTTGATCTGATAGGGTTGGCGGTCGGAGGAAACCTCGGAGGTAACCCTGAAAAATGGCAAAGGCAGAAAAGATGAAGACAAGACAAACCCTAATTTTAAAAGGAAACATAATAGACTTTCAAAATAAGTAAGGTACTTAGCTTTGGGTCTTGATCAGGCGCGTAGTCGGAGAGCGTTTGAAAGGTAACCCTGAAAAGGCATAAATAAAAACATTCAGTGTAGGGCATGATCTTTGTTAACCCTGATTAGGGTACGAATTAAATGAAACAAATACGTACGATTTAATTAATTATTGGTCTCGCGACCTAATTAATTAAATCGGGATAATAAAATTAAATCGAGTGCAAAAAGCGATTTTTGTAAATTTTTTGAATAAAATAGAAGTAATAAGTGTAAATTAAAATAATAAATTAAATAAGCATATAAGAAAATAATATTAATATTAATTATATAAATATAATATAATGAATACATATATTAGGTATTAATAACTAAATATAAATAAAGAAAACGAATATTATAAATGTAATTAAAAAAAATAAATAAGTATATAAAATAAATAAATAAACATTTATTATATAAAAAGTTTTTGAAAATAAAAATATATAATAGCTTTCATATAATAGAGAAAAAAAGTATTTAAAACAAATAATATATATGTTATACACAAAAAAAAAAGAAACGCTATGCAATAAAAAATAAAAAAAATTGCAAAACTTAGCTATTTGATTCTGTGTGGCTCACGTATGGTGGATCATGATGCACTGGCAGTTTTGAGGCGTTGGATTGATGGGGTGCGCATCTGATGGCTCTGATGATGAAGACACATGATAACACCTGCGTCTTAATGCACTCGATCCCTGAATTTGAAAGAAACTCAGCGCGCGTTTTCTGGCCAGCGAGGGCATGCCACGTCTCATCTTCAACCTCCCCTCCGTCGTCTTAGCTCTGTAAATAGGCTTTACCAACGGACGTGTTTCGTAGCTATAGCCTGCAAGTCACGAAAGCAAGAAGACACAACCAAAAATTTGGCGCGACCACACCATTGTGATCGTCCAAGACTCACGAGCACGATGGTACCTGTTATTACTCCTAATTTTTCCTAAAACGCAAATCCCCAATTGGAGATTCCAAACCCTAATTATGGTAAACTACTCAAAATAATGTATAAACGCAATTACGCTTCCAGATAGTATCAGAACATCACCATGATCAATAATATATGATTGAATTTCAAGAATGATGCATGAACAAGCACAATCGTATTCAAGAAAAGTGGCAACTTACCTTGCTTGAACGAAGGCAATTCTGGAGGTGTTGATTGCGTGTGATGATCCCAATTGCTCCAGAGACCTTCAGGGAACGTGTTGGAAGCCTTGGATTGGATTGAATCTCCCTTAAACTCAGAAACCGAATCTCACTTTTCTTGCAATTTTTTAGAGCTTGATTAGGATTCTTGAGAGCAAAAATTCGTGACCCTTGCATCTGGGAAGCTTTACTATATATAATGGACCAAATTAGGTTAATATTTGTGGAGAGAATCTTGCTAAATCAATCTTTGCAAGTTGTGAAAATTTGATTTGTAATATGCTATGGAATCCTTCTATATTTGGCCAAGAGTAATCCAATCTTTTTTCCTTTATTTTGCACGAAAATTATATAAATAATAAGGTATAAATGTGATTGGATTTGATTCACAACCAATTTCCTTCCAAATCTTTTTTAATTTTCCTTAATTTTATTGAATTTTAAGTGAATAAAATTCTTATAAAATTAATTAAAATCACATAAATTCATGGCAAATTGTTTATGGGCTCTCAATGTCACAAGGAGCAAGTTTGGGTCTTAAAAATATAGGCCCATTAGCAAGAAAATTCAAACTTCTTCACATTTTTCCCTCCAAAATAGTCCAACTTTGACAAAGCCTATTTCTCTCAATTTTTGAGGTATGGAAGTGTTCCAGGACTTTTTAGAAACCTTAGAGAGTCCTATAACCAATGTCTTTGGTCTCATATCAAAATTAATTTCCATTCTCATTTTATGTTCTTTTGAAAAAATGTCTTTTTGTTGACTTTTGAAAAGGACCTATAATGTTTTGGTCCACATCTCTCAAATGAAGCATTTTTAGACTTGGCATGTGAGACACAATTTTGTAGAGAATCAAATTTCCTTCAAGATGAGCTTTGGATGGAAAATTTTGGCTGTTCCATGTGGGAGTTATGCTTGGTCAAAGTTCAGTTGACTTTTCCTATACAAAACCCTAATTTAGAAACTTTTTGATTTGTTGATTTTTGATCTTTCCTTGATGAACCATGATCAATACTTGATCAAATGGTGAATGATACTTCACTAAGAGGATCTTGACAAAAAATCAGGAGCTTTGACTTTACATTGACCACAGTTGACTTCTAGGTTAACTTAGTCGACTGTTGACCTTTTGAACTATTGAGTGACCAATCCTTTGAGATGAGACTTGATATTTGTCATGGAGATGATGTGAGATATATTGAGCCATATGAGATGCCGTGGAGTCATTGATTCACTAACTTTCTTTTGAATAAACACAACTGTCATACCCCAATTTTTGACCTAAGATACCACCTCATATCATAGCATATGCATCATTTGCATCTCTAAAAAATTGCATAGCCTGTGTTTGTTACTTGTGACTCAGCAGGATTTAAACAAGAAATCACTCATCAGTACAAGCAACAATCAATTAGGGTTTTGTTCCCCCTTCATTTCAAATGAATCATCTTCATCAACAATCAACATTTGGTCCTCAGAGATTTACTTAAACAAACTCAAAGGCTTTGAATCAACCAGATTAGGGTTTTGACTGAAGATAGCATACTCCTGACCTCTGCTCAGGATTTGACCTAATGACTTGGGACATGACCTCAAGACCCCAAGTACATCATTTTGGCCTAATCTATTGACTCAATACATCTCCAACACATGGATTGATCAACAGTAAAATTTCAAATCCTCAGATTAGAGTTTTGAACTATCAGGGACCAAAATCAGGGATCACATTTGGGAAACCCTAAAAATCCCCAGGAAGTAAATCAAAGGTTTCAATCATCTTCAAATAATCCCTATGGTAATATCCAATGGAAATTACATCTCAATTCAAGATTTACAGTCATCAATTTCATCAGGTCGACAATTAGGGTTTTTGACCTAATTCACTAAACCACTGACTTTTTAATCAGGACATGGTGCCACAACTCAAACCATGGCTCAATATCCTCTAATGCTTAAATGTGATCCATTCATACCATTCATTTGGTGGGGATAGCCTGTCTCATTTGAAATCTCCAGAAACGCGATTCGTCTGAAAAAGTCAACTGTACAAGAACACCATTGACGTTTGGGGAATTTTGGTCAACCTTGACTTTTGAAGTTTTGAATCATCAATATATGATATATGAAGTCATTTGATCAAGAAAAATCAAGAAAATCAATCAAGAATCAAAAAGTCAAAAGTTTGACTTTTCATACTTAGAAAAATTTCTGTTTTTCATGGTTTTTTCCAAACTTTGGAAGGGAATTTCTCAAAATTTCACCTACAAACTGAAAAAAACTTCCAACATGAAAGTTGTAGATTTTGATCCAATAAACAACTTTGACACATATAATTTTTTTCCATAAGATCAACCAATTAAGAGATATGGAGCTTCAAAGTTGGTACTTTTTGAAAACTTCACTTAAAATCTCATTTTCTTCAAAGTTCATGGATCTTTTTCACCCATTTCCTTAAGGGTCTTGAAGAAACTTTCAACTAGGGTTTTGAAGTATGTAACATGAGCTTTCCAAAATGTCCAAGAGCATGAAAAAATATGGAGTGTAGCCATGGTTTTGAATTTTGCAATTAGAGGTCATTATGCATGAAATTACAAGCCATTTTCACTAAGTTCAATACTATATGGCCTATAATTCAAGCAATGACACACCAAAGCAATGATTGAATGATATTTTCTGATTTGAGATCAGAATGGAAAGAGATAAGAAGCTTGGCCAAAATAACCATGGTTTAGTTACTTTAACCATTTGCATTAAATGTAAAGATTCCACTTTATCTCCAAATGCCAAATCACCAATTCTTAAGCAAGTTGCAAAGCTCTGCATTCAGAACTCATGGCCTATAAATAGAGGTCATTTCCACTCTTCAATTCACACCAAAACCTCACAATTATAGGTTTTCTCTCTTCTTTCTTGAATTGCAAGTTTCATGAGTTTCAAAGAGGAGAAAGTGCAAGTTCCATCCCTTGCAAGTTCTGAGCAAAATGATGCTTCCCACAACTCATAAACATCATTTGGAAGTTGTTTGATCCATCCATACACCCCAAAAACACCAAGAACTCAAAATCACTACCTCACTTCTCAAATATGCATAACATAAGACTTATCATGCCAATTTTCATTCAGGCTCAATTCTGTCCAAACTATCACTTCTAACATCATCCATATATCACATATGAACTATCCAATCCATCACATATAGCCAATAACCTCAGAATCATCAAATTCGATTCACTCTTGAAGCTTATGCAGATCGGGTACCATGACCATGCCCAGATGAATTCAGATGGTTCCAAGCATCCAGACACCTTCCATAAGGTCCATTGAAGCTATCCAGATCATCAAACAACTTCTGTAACACCTCCAAGCAAGAATTCGATTCTCAGTTGTGCCGTTTTTAAGGTAAGTACTCATGAACTTCAAATTCATACTTGCACGCATCATAAATGAAATGTGAGCATACCATCTTGTTTCTGCACCTATGAGGATCATTAACCCTCAATCAATTGCATCATAACTTGCACATACACGATTTCACATTGAATTTCAGTTCTAGGGTTCTTCATGTTCATGCGAAAATTGACCCCCTTAGAGTGAAAATAAATGAATTATGAGGGCACCATCATGTTCCTCGTGAAAAATCGAGTGAGATAGACCCTTTGATTGATCAAAACAACACAGTTTTGAAGAATTTTGAAAATCAGTTGAAGGTGTGTTCTTGGCGCCAGTTTTGGTTTGGAAAATTCAAATCCTTGTTTTAAAATATAATCAATTGAACGCGTGTATCTTACAAGCTGCACGCGCAGCCCAGTTGGTAAGTGTTTTGGCCGGTGAGAGAGAGGGCGTGGGTTCAAACCCTTGTGGAGACAAAACCATCTTTTTAGCACCTATTTTCTTTCATTTTCTTCACAACTTTAATTAATTATTTAACCAATCAAATTAACTCATTTTTTATTCATTTTTTACACACTTCTTATTTAATATACATATTTTGACAATATCAAAAAAAATCACAAAAAAGGATTTATTTAATATGTCTTTAATTAGGTTTAAAATGATATATTTTTAAGTGTTTTTAAATACTTTAAATATTTGTTTTTTCATTTAATTTTCAAACCTAATCACTTGTAAATATTTTTGTGATCAAAACCTAAATCACTTAGGTCTTAATTAAGCATTAAAATTTGATTTAAACTTAATTAAGTTGATTTTTGTCAAATTCAAATCATTTTAAAACAAGCGATCGCGATTCTTTTCAAAGACGATAAACCATTTCTTTTTGAAACTATTGATTAAATCTTTTTAATTGATCAATTGATTTTCAAAACGATGTGGGGCCTCTCGAATATTAGAGAGTATAAGACCCACTCCTTTTTCCTTTTATACAGTTTTTTTCTTCTTTAAACAATAAACCTCTTTCAAAACAAACTTTCAAACAGTTTTTCAAACGGCGCGTCTGTTAATAACAATCAACCATGTTTTATAAAATAAAACAGGGGCCTCCACATAGGTATAAGTCCCATTCCCGTACATGAAATTAGGTATTTCATTGTACATTCACCTTTTTGTACATACCTCGATCAGTTTATATTTAATTTTGAATAACTAATCAAAAATGAAGGTTTTCTTTAAATCTTCCCAAAAATACCATGGGCCTCCATGTAGGTATAAGTCCCAAGCCCCTTGTAAATACCTGTTTACATAGCTTTGAATAAATTCAAGTGGACCTCTCCTCGAGTATAAGTCCCGAGCCCCCGTGTATACAAATGGATCATGCTTAGAGGTATATTTCCTTCATAAACTCCATTATATACACACACTTTGTCATATATAATTGTTCATACCTGTGCATGTTTGTTCATACTTGTTCATGTTTGTTCATATGTGTGATATGTGTGCTTGTTCAACTTAGTACAACACTAGGTTCCCCATAGCCTCCTATTGGGCTTCGTGCAAAGAATCTCCCTAGTTTAGGTTAGGACATAGAGTATGGTTTCCCGGTGAAATCGCTCTAAGAGCTCAAACCAACTATACCATGCCTCCCCTTGGGCTTTGTACAAATGAGTGACCCTCCCATAGCCTCCTCTTGGGCTTACAATGCAAGGACCCTGGATAGTCCCTCCCATAGCCTCCTCTTGGGCTTACAATGCAAGGACCCTCGGATAGCCTCCTCTTGGGCTTCGTACAAGGACCCACGGGCTTCTTATAAGCATCCCCAATATCCAAATCAAATACCCTAGGAGATTAGACATTTATCATCTCTATGATAGGAGTATCTCTTCTATATCATCACAAACAATCAATCAAATCAAACTTTTTTGCCACAAGGCTGGCTAATCAATCAAACTGTTTTGCCACCATACTGGCTGATTAATCAAAGTTTTTGTCACAAGGCTGACTTCATTGAAACTTTTGCCACAAGGTTGGCTGATTAATCAAAACTTTTTGTCACAAGGCTGACTTCATTGAAAGTTTTTGCCACAAGGCTGGTTAAACAAACAAAAACATCTTTATCATTCTAAGCACCATAAGTGGCATGGCCCAGGGCTTATAATGAAAAGATTTTCAAACAAAAACAAACAGATGTATGTGATGATATAGATTAGATACATCGAACATTTAGATGACATTTGTCTCTTTTCCTTTGCTTCCACTAGCATAAGTGGGAACTACGATTGCTCTGACTTTCTCAACATCCCTTTGAGAATACGTAGGCACAAGGTCGTATCCTTGGCGAGCAAAACTTCTCCCTCAAACCATTCAAACCTTAGCACCCGTAGACCCCGAGCTACAGATGCTCTGATTCCCTCTAAGGGATATGTATGCAGAGGATCGCGATGATCTTTGCGAGCATAATCAAACAAACACCTTAGGTCCCAACTATTTCACAAGAACCTCTCAATAACATGGAATGAAAAATATAGCAAAGAAACCTATAGAGTACTATAGATACGTTGGGTGCTAATACCTTCCCTTCGTATAACCAACCCTCTTACCCAAGATCTCTCCCCCCACTTTTAGGTTATTGCAGCTTTTTTCCTTTTCCTCTTTTGGAAACAATAAAAAGTTTGGTCGGAACAAAAGAAAAATCATTTTTTGAGCACTCGAGCCCAAAGAAGGCATCAGGTGTCTCATCCCGAAAAAAGACAACGATTTTTCCCCGCGACAGAAAAATGGCGACTTCACTGGGGACCATCTTTTTATTGTTTCCAAAGGAAGGGTTAATTCTATTTGCTTTATTTTTCATTTCATTTTTTGTTATATGTGTGGTTCTGGTTCTGTTACTTGTGTGGTTCTGTTACAAGTGATACATTATGGACAAATCCTAACCCGGATTAAGTACACATAAGAATTAGGTGGAGGGTATAGTCATGTACAGGCGTACGTGAGAATCCTTCCGCTCAGTGGAGGTTCCTTGTTGGTAATATATGTTTAGCATGTTTCGTAGCGAAGACATTATTACTTTCATTGAACTGTAGAAGCTGAGTTGGCCGTAGAACCCTAACCCATCCTGGCCTTATTAGGTTGTGGTGCAGAAACTATTCAGGTGAGGACTTGGATTAGTTGTCATGCGGAGAACCACACTCAGACGAGTTTTTCTTGAGAATATTACTGGCTCATGAGCTTAATTGTGGAAAGCCGGTAATATCCGAAAGAAAAATGTAGACTCTGACGTATCAGTAGAACATGTTGTGCAGGTGATTAACTAGAACTATCCCATTTTTGGTTCTCTGACCTCATGCTCGTGACTTTGGACCTTTGAACCTATGCGTTACCATGTTTGCATTACCATGTTTGCGTTACCATGTTTGTGTTACCATGTTTGTGTTACCATGTTTGCACTACCATGTTTGATTTACCATGTTTGAATATGTGGCATCCATGCATCCATGCATTCATACATTCATTAAAAAATCCATCTTTTTCCATAAAAAACATGATTTTTCCAAAAAAAAATTAGAATTTTCTTTGCAAACATTATAGGATTAAGTTATGGAAAAAAGGTATACCAAAAAGTACGGTTTCAAAGCGCCTGATGTGGAAAAACTGATAGAGTTAGCATCTTCTGTACAAGATCCTTGTAATTTTAGGAAAAGTTATGGAAAGCTTTTGCCTATTTTGAACACTCATGTTGATGAAGGACTTCTCAAAACTCTGGTTCAGTTCTATGATCCCGTCTACCAGTGTTTCACCTTTCCAGACTACCAGTTGGTACCGACCTTGGAAGAATATGCCAATCTTTTAGGTATTCTTGTGTCTGACAAAATACCCTTCAATGGTTTGGAAGCCATTCCTAAGTCACACGTCATTGCAGCAAGTATCCACATGAAAAAATCTGAAGTAGAGAGTAATTGGACTACCAAAGGAAACCTCCCGGGTTTGACCTCACACTTCCTAATAAAGAAAGCCTTTGATTTCATCGAAACTGGTAGCATGATAGCTTTTGAAGCTATACTAGCCTTGCTCATCTATGGGTTGGTTCTGTTTCCCAATGTCGACAACTTTGTTGATATCAATGCCATAAAGATTTTTCTGATTGGAAATCCGGTTCCGACTTTACTTGGTGACATGTATTTCTCTGTCCATCATAGGAATCGCCAAGGCGGTGGAATCATTGTATGTTGTGCACCTCTGTTGTTTAAATGGATTGTTTCACACTTACCTAAGTCTCCCATTTTCACGGAAAACCGGGAGGGTTTACGTTGGTCTCAAAGACTTATGTCTCTTACTAATAATGATATTCAATGGTATAACTTGGCTCGCTGCGGTACAGAAACCATTGAAAGTTGTGGAGAATTCGCCAACGTATCCCTCATTGGTACACAAGGAGGAATTAACTACAATCCGGTCCTAGCCCGACGACAACACGGGTATGCAAATTCAACTAAACCCATTGGCCCTACAGTGGAAAGCTACTTCTATCAGGAAGGAAATGATCCTCAAGGGTTGAAAACAAAAATGGTGAAAGCCTGGTACGACATCCGATGGAAAGAAAAAGGTGAGATAAGGAACTGTATCGCTACGAACGCCTACATCTGTTGGGTAAAGAAAAGGGCAAAGGAGTTTCAAATGCCTTATGATTATGAAAAAACCATGTTCCCTGTGGTACCTCAACGACCCAACATTCCCGCTATGGAGGAATACCAAGACACTTTGGCTAAGATGAGGATAGAAAAAGATGCTTGGGAAGAAAAGTTTCGTAGAACTGATGTGGAAAATAAAAAGTTGAAGAAAAGGGTGAAAGATCACGAAGAAACTCTCTATTACCAAGATGGATGGCTCATGAGCAAAGATGAGAAGATTCGCCAGAAAGACGCTGCAATCAAGAGATATATCAGAGAAAGCAAGAAAAATCTTGAAGGTTCAACAAGTAACGCTCCGACTCCTGATGATTGGAAGAATGTTGTTGACAAACTGAGGACCGAAAAGGCCGAATTAAAAGCTCACTATGGGAAAGAAATCATGAAGCTCAAGCTGCACAATGCATTTGGTTCTTCGTCTGATGAAGATGTTTAGGATTTGTTTAGCTTTTTTATTTATCATTTGCTTTTGTAAGGAGCTACGCTCCAATGTTGTAACATTTCCCATTATTGCAATAAAAAAAAATGAATGAATAAAAGATTTGTTTGTGTTCAAATGTTTGCAAGAAAATAATCTTTAAAATATTTGGAAAAATCATAAATTTCTTTTTGCATACATCATTCTGCATATCGAGTCTGTTGTATAGAGTCTCATCTTTTGGATCTTTCTCCAATAGATCGTCAAGCTGTCGCGTCTCAAAGTTTCTCGACCGCGCTCGCAATCAGATCACAGATACAATACTCGTTCAAACAGAAGAAGAGTAATGGAACACTCTGAACAAGAGAATATTGAGCTCCGTGGTACAGTGACCACTCTTCAGGAAAAGTTGGAAAGTCTCACTACTCTGGTTGACTCCTTAATGGCCGCACAGAATCAGCCGCCGCCACCAAACAGTCAAGCAACAGTAACATCTGAAGTCACTACTCCAGTTTCTACAGTTGCATTCGGTATTCCATCTTTCTCCATGCCAGAAGGTTGGGGCACGCCTTTTAGCTTTGGTACAGGTTTCCGCCATAATTTCTCTGGGGTTCAAACAGCTATAACTGAAGCGCCTGCTGCACAGGGTTCGGCGTTTATTCCACATTCAGGGGTAACTTTTTCCCAAATCACTATGGCACTTTCTCAACCCACTATGACGGTTCCGACCCCTACGGTTCACACTGTTCCTTATGATGGCAATGAGATTTATCATGATCAAGGTGATAGCACAAATCAGCGTAATCTTGTGGGAGATCTCCAAGAGCAATTTAACAAGATGCAGTTGGAAGTTAAAGCTATCCGTGGAAAAGATTTGTTTGGAAAGAATGCCCAGGAACTATGTTTGGTTCCCAGTGTACAAATACCTGCTAAATTCAAGGTCCCAGACTTTGAGAAGTACAAAGGTAGTTCTTGTCCATAAAGCCATCTTGTGATGTATGCCAGGAAGATGTCTACTTATGCAGATAATCATCAGTTGCTTATCCATTACTTTCAAGACAGTTTAACTGGTGCCGCACTGAAGTGGTACACGGGCTTGGATAGCACTAATATTCGAACATTCAATGACCTAGGTGAGGCCTTTGTCCGACAATACAAGTATAACTCGGATATGGCTCCAGACAGAGATCAGCTCCGATCCATGGCTCAAAAAGATCATGAAGTTTTCAAAGAGTATGCCCAACGATGGAGAGAAACTGCTGCTCAGATTAATCCACCGTTAAAAGAGAAAGAGATGACAAAGATCTTTTTGAATACTCTCAGTCCGTTTTATTATGAACGCATGATTGCTAGTGCTCCAACTGATTTCACTGAAATGGTAAACATGGGTATGCGTTTAGAAGAAGGAGTCCGAACCGGACGCCTAACTAAAGAAGGTGGGTCTTCAAGCGGAACCAAAAAGTTCGGAAGTGGTTTCCAAAAGAAGAAGGAACAAAGTGTTGACATGGTATCCCAAGGGAGGCCAAGAGGAAATGTCAATCGTCAACAACAGGTAGCTGCTATTGCACCAGCCGTTAACACCGCACCGAATCCGGGGTTTACTCCGCAGTTTCAACAACAACAGCCTCGACCACAGGCTCAACAGTTTAACAATAATCAGAATCGTGTACAAAGAGCTCCACAGTTCGATCCGATTCCAATGACGTACACAGAACTGTACCCTGCTTTGATTGAAAGAGGCCTTATTCAAACTAAAGCACCACCACCAGTACCTGAGAAACTCCCATGGTGGTACAAAGCAGAGGTCTCATGCCCTTATCATCAAGGAGCACCTGGCCATGATCTTGAGCATTGCATAGCTTTGAAATATGAAGTTCAGAGGTTGGTTAGATCTAATCTCCTCTCTTTCAGAAATTTGAATCCAAATGTGCAAGCAAATCCGCTGCCCAATCATGGAGGGCATGTTGTAAACATGGTGTACGGATGTCCTGGTCCATACCGAGTCTATAATATCAATTTCTCAAGAGCAGATTTGGTACAAATGCACGCCACTCTCTGTCGAGGGCCGAGTTTTCGCCAGCATCACTATGGTTCCTGTAGCATATGTTGTGTAGATCCTCATGGATGTTCGATTGTGAGAAGAGATCTCCAAGTACTGTTGGATAATGGTACTATTCAGATCTACCGAAATAGGGATGAAAATGAAGTTAACATGATAGGATGTTATCCGCATGAGCTTTTAGTCTCAGATATCAACTCGGAAATGCCTACAGTTAACGTCATCGTTCCTCATTTCAACATGCCTGAGCGCATGGAAGTTACTTACAACAAGCCAAGGGTTCCTGTTGCTCCTTTGATCATTTGTCTACCTGGACCTGTTCCTTATGACTCTGACAAGGCAGTTCCATACAACTACAATGCAACAATGATAAAGAATGGACAAGAAGTTCCTTTACCTACTCTTTCATCTGTCGTGAATATCGCCGATGTGAGTCGCGTAACAAGAAGTGGACGTGTGTATACTCCACTACCTCTGAAGCAGCCTGTTGCTCCTGCTACCGGACAAAATCCTATCAATACACCAGTGGGAAATCCTGTGGAAACTCCTGTCAGTAATACAAACACTGATGTTGGTCAATCCAGCGGAACCAATGTCAATCCTGACTTTGACGAAATTTTAAAGCTTATCAAAAGAAGTGAATATAAAATTGTGGATCAGCTTATGCAGACTCCTTCAAAGATCTCAATACTTTCATTGCTGTTGAATTCAGAAGCCCACAGGGAAGCCCTGATGAGAGTTTTGGATCAGGCTTTTGTAGATCATGATGTGACTGTTGACCATTTTGATGGGATAATAGCCAACATAACTGCTTGCAACAATTTAAGCTTCTGTGATGAAGAACTCCCCGAGGAGGGTAAAAATCACAATCTTGCTTTGCACATTTCTATGAACTGTCAGTCAGACTCTTTGTCCAATGTGTTGGTAGACACCGGATCTTCCTTGAATGTGATGCCAAAGACGACTCTTGCTCGCTTGTCTTACCAAGGAATGCCTATGAAGTTCAGCGGTGTAGTTGTCAAAGCATTTGATGGATCGCGAAAATCAGTTATCGGCGAAGTCAACCTTCCCATGACAATTGGTCCACATACATTTCAAATCACCTTCCAGGTCATGGACATTCAAGCTGCTTATAGCTGTCTGTTAGGACGACCATGGATCCATGAAGCAGGGGCGGTAACTTCTACGCTCCATCAAAAGTTAAAATTTGTAACAAATGGAAAATTGGTAACAATAAGTGGAGAACAAGCCTTAATGGTGAGTCATTTATCCAATTTCTCTTTCATTGGTGCTGATGATGTGGAAGGAACTCAGTTCCAAGGTCTCTCTTTAGAAGACGAATCTTCCAAAAAGAAAGCATCAATCTCTTCTTACAAAGAGGCGGTGAAAGTAGTGAAAGATGGAACTACCACTGGCTGGGGGCAAGTTGTGATCCCGACCAAGAATGAAACCAGAACAGGTCTCGGATGTTCACCAACATTCTCAAACTGCACCAAGAAGGATGAAACCCTTCGTCCGATCAAAGAAACATTCATTAGTGGAGGATTCCTTAACCCAATTCCTCAAGAGGTTAATGTCCTTATCGAAGAATGCATTGAAGAAGGTCTACCTGATCCTGAAGAAGAATGGAAATGTTATCTCAATGACTCAGGATACATATCTCAGGAAGAACCATATCCTCCTTCAGAGAAATCCAAAGGCAAAGAAACTGAGCCTGTTCCTGCAGAAATCTGGGACACCTTGGGACAACCAAGTGGAAAATTTGATTATATGGTGAAATATAGTGCACCTGAAAGTTCAAAGATTGCGATTGAAGATATTCAACCAACTGGATGGGGAGATTCCTTTGAATATAATAGTCAACCAGAAGAGGCTTATCAGCCCTGTCAATTTTCTCAGCAGCCTGAAATTACTGAAGATTTCGGCTTCAATGCATCTGCCAAGGTTCATAATCCTGAAGATGGTTATTATCACGTAAATGCCATTTTTGAAGATGAAGGGGAAGATGGCCCCGCAGTTGACTCAGAAAGTGTCTCTGACAATGAGTCTCTTCATCCTGAGGACTGGGAATTACATCCTGAAAATTCTGAAGATTGTGATTCGTCTTATGCTCTTCAAGAAGTAGAAGAAGACCGTTTCAACTCTACAAAGAACAAGGTTGACAAACCAGGACCTTCAAATCCTGCTCGACCAGCAGTCAATGTCAATACTGAAGATCACTCTGGGGAGGATTTTCCTGAATACATAATACACAGAGGAGTTCGTTGCTACTGGAAAGCTGTTGACGTTCCGAATGTTGTTCGCCGCTCAAAGTAATCACCTCGCTGTTATTTTGACCTCCTGCCTGGCCCAAAGCAGAGAGATGTTTTATAGGGCTTTGCTTTTAAATTTCCGTCATGCCCAAATAACTTTGTGTATAGGGCTTTGTTTTAAAGGGTTTCCCTCTTTGTCCTGCCCAAGACAAATGAGTTTGTATTTAGGGCTTTGTTTCAAAGATGAATCATAAATAAAGTGTCATTTTGAATTCCCTACATTATATGTTTTATTTTTTGCTTTTTTTCTGGAAATGGTAATCCTAAAAAACCAAAACCCAAAATAAATAAAAAAAAGAAGCTTTTTCAAAAAAAAAAAAAAATCTGCATACACTCCTGCATTCATAAATTTTCTGAAATAAATATAAATCACATGTGCAGATTTACTATTGATAAACCCATTGAATGCAATAACCCTACGCCCTCTCCCAACTTTGAGTTTCCTGTGTTCGAAGCCGAAGAAGAGGAAGAAGAGGAGATCCCGGACGAGATCTCTCGATTACTTAAGCACGAGGAAAGAGCCATTCTGCCTCACAAAGAGCCTTTAGAAAAGATCAACTTGGGTTCTGAAGAAGACAAAAAAGAAGTGACCATTGGATCGCTGCTTGATGCTGATATCAAGAGTAAGTTGACAGACCTTCTCAAAGAATATGTTGACGTGTTTGCCTGGTCCTACCAAGACATGCCTGGGTTGGATACCAACATTGTTCAGCATTACTTGCCATTGAAGCCAGAATGGTCCGCCAGTTAAGCAGAAATTGCGAAGGACTCACCCTGATATGGCTAACAAGATCAAAGTGGAAGTTCAAAAACAACTCGATGCAGGTTTTCTTGTCACCTCTGAGTATCCTCAATGGTTGGCCAACATAGTGCCAGTTCCGAAGAAAGATGGCAAAGTCAGAATGTGTGTTGACTACCGTTACTTGAACAAAGCCAGTCCAAAAGATGACTTTCCATTACCACATATTGACATGTTGGTTGATAACACTGCTAAGTTCAACGTCTTTTCCTTCATGGACGGGTTCTCCGGTTATAATCAGATCAAGATGGCTCCTGAAGATATGGAGAAGACATCTTTCATCACCCCATGGGGTACATTTTGCTACAAAGTGATGCCGTTTGGATTAAAGAATGCAGGCGCAACTTACCAAAGGGCAATGACTACTCTCTTTCATGACATGATGCATAAAGAAATTGAAGTTTATGTGGACGACATGATAGCCAAGTCCAGCACAGAAGAAGAACATATTGAATACCTTTTGAAGTTGTTTCAACGACTA